>NC_057797.1:743720433-743720722 GCF_018294505.1 Triticum aestivum
ACTTAGGCGAGCACAGGGCTGCAGCTAAGCCCCCGAGTGAGAGGGTTGCTCTACACTCGGTAGGATTTTGATAACTTAGGCGAGTGCTTGGACTGCAGCTAAGCCTCCGAGTGAGAGGGTTGCTCTTCACTCGGTAGGATTTTTATAACTTAGGCGAGCACAGGGCTGCAGCTAAGCCCCCGAGTGGAAGGCTGGCTTACCACTCGGTAGGATTTTTATAACTTAGGCGAGCACAGGGCTGCAGCTAAGCCCCCGAGTGGAAGGCTGGCTTACCACTCGGTAGGATTTT
>NC_057797.1:744320801-744596730 GCF_018294505.1 Triticum aestivum
TAATACCATGCCAACTTTGTAACACACGAACATGCTACCATTGTCCGTTTTGTACATGCACATGCTATGTGGGTGAAATTATGATACCATCCCAACTTTCAACTTTTTCAGAGTTCATCTGAAATGCTTTCATGTCTTATGGTTCAAGGTTTTATGTGTTGAGGCAAATGGATCAATATGTCAGGAGGCGGGGTATAGGTAGACCCACAGTACGGTATGACAACAGTGGATCTAAACAATCTTGGGTACACAGACGAACCATTCGTCCTAGCCAATGATGTGGCGCAGTTATTGTCCGAAACTTTGATACTTCGAAAGTGATTGTCCATTTTGTACACGAAGTGCATCAAGTTTTTGTCGTAACCCTCTCTACTTTTTGGAACATGCTATGTGGGTGAAATAATGATACCATGCCAACTTTCAACCTTTTCAGAGTTCATTTTAAATGCTTTCCAATTTCAGGGTCATTTAGCTCAAAGAATGAATTAATAGCAAACAGAATGAACTACAAAACTTTTATGAAAATAAAAACAATCAATTAAAATATTATGTTATGATCAACTAAAATAAAACTATAATATTCTTCAATAGCAAAAAGAATATAATTTTTGTGACCTAAAATCAAACTATAAGTATCTAATTGTAAGTATAAATAAAAAATAAATAGCAAAAAAGAAAAAAAATTCTATTTTTATAGTAAAGTTATTCATAAACTAGTGGTTCACACAAATTTTAAAAAATACAAATTTAAACTATTCAAAATTTTAAAACTAATGGCACTAACAGAAATTTTATAATTTTTGTGACCTAAAATCAAAAAGAAATCACTAAAAAACTATAAGTATTTAGTTGTAAGTATAAATAAAAAATAAATAGAAAAAAATTCTATTTTTATAGTAAAGTTATTCATAAACTAGTGATTCACACAAATTTTTAAAAATTCAAATTTAAACTATTCAAAATTTAAAACTAATGGCACTAACAGAAAGTTTATAATTTTTGTGACCTAAAAGCAAAAAGAAATCACTAAAAAACTGTAAGTATTTAGTTTTAAGTAGAAATAAAAAATAAAAAACCAAAAAAAATGTAGAAATAAAAAAGAAAAAACCAAAAAAAATGCCACCTACTGGGCCTCCACGGCCTGAATACGACTAGAAACCCTACATGGGCCAGGATTCAGGCCCGCAGAAGGCCCAATAGGCCCACAGGCGGTAGCAAGTTTAGGCCTGAAAGCCTGCATAAGAGAGGAGCTCGAATGGGGAGGCACACCAGCGCTTATAAACAAGTGATGGCGCCCTTCAGCTAGCGAGGTGGGACTAAACTTTGTCGCCGCGCCAGCGCCAGCACAAGGCCATTGGTCCCGGTTGGAGGCACCAACCGGGACCATAGGGGGGGGCATTGGTACCAGTTCGTGGCACCAACCGGGACGATTGCCCTCCTATGGTCCCGGTTCGAGCCACCAACCGGGACCAAAGGCCTCTGCTTCCTGCCCTTTCGGCTGCTGAAAAGAGACCTTTGGTCCCGGTTGGTGGCACCAACCGGGACCATAGGTAGGCATTCGTCCCGGTTCATGCCATGAACCGGGACCATTGCTCTGGGTATATAAGGTAGCACTTGTGAAAATTTCGCCAACCACTCCCATTCCCCCCCGACGCCGCCAGGCCATTCGTCGTCGTCGTCGCCGCCCCGAGCCTGTCGTCGCCCGCTCCCCGTCGCCGTCGCCCCGCGTCGCCGCATGCCTTCTCCCCGTCGCTGCGTGCGCCGTCGCCGGCCTCCTCCTCGTCACTGCGTGCGCCATCTCCGGCCCCCTCCCCGTCGCCCCGCGCCGCGTCGCCGGCCTCCCCCGCACCGTCGCCGGCCTCCTTCCCCGTCCCCGGCCTCCTCCCCGTCGCGCCCCCAATGAGCTCCCCCTTCCCATCGATCCCTGTCGCTCTGACCATCACCGCCGCCGCCGCTGCTCTCTATGTGTGATAAAAAATTTCATATGTGTATATGTATATGCTCATATGTATTTGGATTTGGCTATGTATGTATGTATATGCTCATATGTATGTATGTATGTATGTATGTATGTATGTATGTATATGCTCTCTGTATATGGATTTGGCTATGTATATGCTCTCTGTATATGCTCATATGTATGTATGTTCATATAGCATTTTTTCTATATATGAATTATTTTTTTGTTCATGGATATATGCTAAAGAAAACAAGGGGGTGATAGATGATGATGAGGGGTCGAGAGGGGGACGAGAGGTCGAGAGGGGTCGAGGGGAGAAAAAAATGTTATCAGGGACGAGGGTCGTCGAGGGGTCGAGAGAGCGACGAGGGGTCGAGAGGGGTACGAACCGGGACCAATACTCTGTGTATATAAGCAGGACTTAGAAAGAAGAAGAGGAGATGAAGAAGAGGAGAAATAAATAAGAAGAAGAAAAAAGAAGAAAAAGAAGAGGAGAAGAAGAAAGGAATAGTGGAGAAGAAGAGAAAATATAATATGTTCTATTTTTTCTTCTTCTCCACTATTCCTTTCTTCTTCTCCTCTTTTTTTCTTCTTTTTTTCTTCGGTCTTCTCCTCTAGCTATTCCTTTCTTCTTCTCCTCTTTTTTCTTCTTCTTCTTCTTCTTATTAATTTTTATCGGGAACGAGGGTGTTGAGGATCGCCGAGGGGTCGAGGGTCGGGAACTAGGGTAGAGGGTCGAGGGTCGTTAAGGGGTCAAGGGTCGAGGGTTCAAGGGTTCTATAGGGTCGAGGGATCGAGGGTCGAGGGTTCCAGGGTCGTCTAGGGGTCGAGGGTTCCAGGGGTCGTCGAGGGTTCGAGGGGTCGAGGATCGCCGAGGGGTCGAGAGAGGTTTCCTAGTGTCAAAGTATTGAAGAAATCCATGGCTTCATCATTAGCCGGAAGTAACCAGGGCATGACGAAGTCCTCCAAAGTTATTTTGGAATGGTGTCCCGGATAGGATAATTTGCCTTTGTATGAATTTCAGCAAAGGCCTTGCAAATAATGATATTTGGAAGGTTCTTGCTGAACTTTGTACCAAAAAGCAAATTATCCTATCTAGGACTCCGTTCCAAAATAACTTTGGAGAGCTTCGTACCATCATGCACCTATTACTTTCGCCTAATGATGAAGACATGGTTTTGTTGAATCCTTTGACACTAGGCAACCTCCCGACCCCTCGGCGATCCTCTCGAACATGAGAGGAAGAAGAGGATCGCCAAGGGGTCGAGGGTTCCAGGGTCGTCGAGGGTTCGAGGGGTCGAGGATCGCCGAGGGGTCGAGAGACAGATTTCCTAGTGTCAAAGTATTGAAGAAATCCATGGCTTCATCATTAGCCAGAAGTAAACAGGGCATGACGAAGTCCTCCAAAGTTATTTTGGAATGGTGTCCCGGATAGGATAATTTGCCTTTTTGTATGAATTTCAGCAAAGGCCTTCCAAATAACGATATTTGGAAGGTTCTTGCTGAACTTTGTACCAAAAAGCGAATTATCCTATCTAGGACTCCATTCCAAAATAACTTTGGAGAGCTTCGTACCATCATGCACCTGTTACTTTCGCCTAATGATGAAGACATGGTTTTGTTGAATCCTTTGACACTAGGCAACCTCCCGACCCCTCGGCGATCCTCTCGAACATGAGAGGAAGAAGAGGATAAAAAAAGAAGAGGAAGAAGAAAAAAAGAGGAGAAGAAAGAATAGAGGAGTTCTTCTCCTCTATTCTTTCTTCTCCTCTTTTTTTTCTTCTTCTTCCTCTTTTTTTTATCGGGAACGAGGGTCGTTGAGGGACATAGATGTAGTGTCGTCGTTGTCGATATATACCCCCTCCCGATAGATTCAACACATGGGGGTCGATATTACCCCCTCCTTGAAGCATTCTCGAGGCCACCCCAAACCCTTGAAGCATTGTCGAGGCCACCCCAAACCCTAGAGAAGCAGCGTCGAGGCCACTAATTAATATATATGATTCCTTACTATGATTAGGTAGCTAGTTCTACGTTTGCCACTAATATATCCATCTGTCATGTTTGAATAATAATTGCCATGTTGTAAATATTTGTAGAAACTATGGACACCGCCCGAGACGAAGCAAAAGAAGCGTTGTTGAGGGACATAATCGCAGAAGGAAGTGATGCCGTCTCGTTGTTTCTCAATGACACCGATGTTCTGGAAGGAGAGGGTGAAGAAGCTGGCTACGGTGACCTAATGCCGGTGCAAGAAGAAGAACATGAGGACGGCTCCGGTGACCCAATGCCGGTGCAAGAAGGAGACCATGATGACGGCTCCGGTGACCGAACCGAGTCCGGCTAGGTATATATATTAGTTAAGCCTGTGCTGACTAGCTGATTGATGCATTCATTGTTTTGGTATATACACATATTAATTAAGTCTTTGTTGTTTTTTCTAGCCCTCCGGATCGAGCACAACTTCGGTAAAGAGACGAGGCCCGAAGAAAAAGTTGAGCTCAGATGAAAAGTTTGAGATCATAGCAATCGCGCCCGACGGCCAACCGATTGAACCCATCCGAACAAAGAACGCATTTGTTGCTCAGTGCGGGGTTCTGGTTAGGGACAAGATCCCGATAAGCATCCAGCAATGGTTTAAGCCAGCTACAGAAGACCCTGAGGTGTCTTATGTCAATGATATGCAGAAAAATGATCTTTCGACTGAGCTGAAGTCAAATTTCACCCTACCGCCAGAGGATAATCCAGAGAACCCAGTTAAAGAGCAATTAATCAAGTCTTTTGCTCTTAAGAGGATGGCAGAACTATTCAGGAGGTGGAAGAAAGAGCTGAATAAGTTTGTCGAAAATAACGAGACGCCAGAATTCAAGGGCGGATATGAGAAGATCAGAGATCACTGGCCCGCATTTGTGGCCCACAAGACATCGGAAAAGAGTAAGAAGATGTCGGCGACAAACAAGCAAAATGCTGCGAAGAAGAAGCTTCACCATCGCACGAGGTCAGGTGGCTACCTCGTAGCCCGGCCTAAGTAGGCCAAGACTGAGAATGATCTGGTTGATAAAGGGATCGAACCAGAGACAATTAACTAGCCAGACTGTTGCCGGACTTGGTTCTTCGGGGCTGGCGGAACCTTGGACCCTGTAACAGGGAAGTGCATTTGGACGAACGATCAAATGGACATACCAGTCAGGAAGCTTAAGCAGTATATCGAAGCAGCGCAGCAAGGGACGTTCTTTCCAGACGGAGAGAACGACGAGCTCACAATGGCCCTCGGGAATCCTGAGCACCCTGGACGGACACGAGGCACGCCAGGATCCATTCCGTGGAAGGTTGGGTTTCCGGACATAGGCGGTTACAAATCCCATGAGAGGAGGAAAAAAGTGCAGCAGACCCAAATGCAGGCGCTGCAAGCAAGGGTAGACGCGATAGAGGAACGAGAAGCAAATCGCAGCAAACATACTGCCGAAGCTTCCCCCCAAGCTACCCCGCCATCTCAACGCAGAAGCAGCATGGCTTCCACCGAGCTGCTTCAGCCGGAGCATGCCTTGACGGCTCCTGCCAGCTATCCCGTGGATGCTATCACGGAGTCTCAAAATTGCCACCTTATGACGCAATGGATGAATTTGAAGGTCAAGGCGGCTGTTGGCTCTGTTTATCCTACTGAACCCGATGCAACTTTTCACTGCTGGCCGATTCCAGAAGGATATGCTAGGGTGATGGTGGATGAAATAACGGAGGGATTTGAGGACCTCCAGCTTGACCACCCTACCGGTGAAGGGGAGACTCGGCTGGGGTCTGCTCTGAAGACTCCATGCCTATGGCGGAAGGAGCTCATCAACCTTCCGAACTGGAAGCCTCCGCCTCCTCCTCCTCCGGCGAGTCAGGGCACTCCGCCTCCTCCACTGCCTCCTCCTCCGGCGAGTGACGATCAAGGCACTCGACCGGCTCCTTCTCCAGCGCGTGGCGGCACTCCGCCTCCTTCTCCGCCTGCGCCGGTGCGCCCGAGCAGCCAGCCTCCTCCTTCTCCGCCTCGTCAGCAAGGGCGGAAGAGACCTGCCGCCGCTCTGGCTACTCCGGTGCGTCATAGTCCTTCTCCTCCGCCTCGTAAGCAAGTAAAGAAGACAACCACTCCGTCTGCTCGGCCGGTGTCTAGCAGTACAGCCAGAGGCAGGAGGACATACAGATTCGGTCATTCTCTGAAGACTCCAGAGAAGTTACTATACGAGAGGACCCCGGAGGAGAACGCCAAGATCGCACGAACCGAAGTGGATGACTGGTTTCAAGGGTTGAAAGCAAAGAGACATCCACTTCCGGAGGAGAAGGTAGATCCGGTGAAAGCGAAGCGCACTCTGGCTGCCCTGACAAAACCACCGAAGTCTCCGCCGAAAGGAAACTATGAGCGCATTATTGGAAAGGAATTTGCCGAAGCGGAGCGGTCGGGAAGTACTATCAGTGATCAAAGGCTGAAAGAACGACGAGTTGGGAAACAAATTGCCCTGCTCGGCGAACAAGCGAAGCAATCGTGCCCCCCGCTCAAGATGCCTAGCCACAACGTCACTAATGATCCGAGGATGGTGCCCGGTTATAGCAATCTTGCAGATTACCTGCCCGGCGATGTACATTATGAACCCATGGACGTGCAGATACAAAGATATGAGTACGGGAAGCCTCTCGTCAAAGATGAAAGATCTCTATCAACGATGATGCGAAGATTGCATGATTGGTACTTGAAAATCTGCAGAGACTCTGGGGGAGGAGTACTTTGTATGTGAAAGTTAAAAAGGAGCATGACCTCGTTGGAATTGGACTGTTGTCTGTTCCATTTGAGGAGTTCTATCAGTTTTTCAATCAATTGGCCCTCGATAAAACAACGTTCGCCTGCTACTGTCTGTAAGTAGTACTACTTCTGTCATTAAGTCTCTCTATATAGCTCAGCTCTTTCATTGCATGTATTTATAATCATCCTCACTATATTATGCAGATTGAAGATCGCCGAATTGAAGAAAAGACAAGTCGGTGATATTGGGTTCATTAACACATACCTCATAGATGCATCTCAGGTTAAATTTCATGCCACAGCTACCGAGGCCAACTTGCTACGATCGTTCGTAATAAATGAAAACAAATATATAATACTCTTTCCTTACAACTTCAAGTGAGTGTTACTGTCTTGTGCGTATTCGGTTTCCCTTATATATTAGTCAAGGTTATAGTAATGTAATTGATGAGTTATGCATGCGTGTGCAGTTTCCACTATATTCTCCTAGAGATTAAGCTTGAGCAGGGACTAGTAACCGTCTTAGACTCAAGACGAAAAGATCCCCCGGACTATGCAGACATGACTCAAATACTCGAGAAGTAAGTTAAATCGATCATTATCCACCATATCAGCAACTTTGTTCATTTCCTGATATATCAAGTAATTGTTTTCTTTGTCTAGCAGGGTTTGGAGAAAATTCACCAGAAAAGCTCCGGGACTGCAGAAGGAGCTACAATTTAGACACCCGAAAGTAAGTACTATAGTAGCATGTTCCGCGCATCTACTAGTCATTCAAGCGCTAGTTTCATCAATACCATTTGGCATTCTTGCTTATCAGTTTGATTGACCTCTATTTCTTGTAAAGTGGTTGTGGCAGGAACAAGGGAATGATTTCTGTGGATACTACGTTTGCGAGTCCATCCGCCACACGACCTGTGAGCGGGGCTACACTGACGAACAATATGAAGTACGTAAATAACAACATTCACAATTTTATTTTATTACCATCATTTGTGTTGAGTTTCATTCATTCATATATATATATATATATATATATATATATATATATATATATATATATTGACCCCCTTCTTTAAATTAGATGTTTCGGAAGCGGGATGAACTACTAGCACCAGCTCGCATGCGAGCAATTCAAGAGGAATTGGCGGCATTCTTTCTTGACCACGTGATCCCTGAAGACGGAGAATTCTATGTGGACCCTGAGTCCGTATGATTATATTTGTAAGATATGATTATTGTATATATGTAGCCGGTAGTGTCGGATAGATATACGAGAACTTGTTGTTCGACCAATCTCTCGGAGAAGGAGAGGTGGTCGATATCACTTCTCTCTATATGCATGTATGTTCATGACGATCTTCGGTTTCCTTCGTTTGCTTACTAGCTAGCTAGCGTGTCTAGTCCTCTCTATACGTATGTATAGTACGTAGCGTCGACCAAGCACGGACATAAGAGAGGACACTTCTCTCTATTAATTATAGCTAGCTAACACAATATATGAAACACCTAAATTAACCCCCCAAAACCCCCAAACACCCCCCCCCCTTTCAAAAAAAACCCCAACCATAGAAATGCTGACGCGTGGATGCCTATTGGTCCCGGTTGGTGCCACCAACCGAGACCAAAGGGTCTCCTGCCTGGGCTCCGCGCACAGGCCACGTGGAGGCCCATCTGTCCCGGTTCTGGATTGAACCGGGACTAAAGGGACAGGGCATTAGTACCGACCCTTTAGTCCCGGTTCCAGAACCGGGACAAAAAGCCCTTACAAACCGGGACAACAAGCCCTTTTTCTACCAGTGTGAATAGGACATTTAAAATTTCATTCAGAACTTCAATACTCTCAACACAACACATCGGAAATAAAAACTAAGCAAAGTGGTATCTAAAGAATTGTCAAAGGACCGAAGCAATTTCTTCACAATCTCATGATTGGCAACATATTCAGCACCAAGACCTTGCAGCTCATTTGCGTTATCACTCACACAATCAAAGGTTTCTTGACAGTTTTCATTCCCGAGCCTCTTGAAGCAGTTGAACTTGGCTCAGAGAATATCAGTTCGTGTTTCTTTTTGAGCTGAAACACCTTCATTGATCTTCTCTAATCTGTCCCATATTTCTTTCACTGATTCAAGTATTACATAGAAGGAATCACACCCAGGAAAGTGTTGGGGAACGTAGTAATTTCAAAAAAATTCCTACACACACAGGATCATGGTGATGCATAGCAACGAGAGGGGAGAGTGTGTCTACATACCCTCGTAGACCGAATGCGAAAGAGTTAGCACAACGCGGTTGATGTAGTCGTACATCTTCATGATCCGACCGATCCAAGTACCGAACGCACGACACCTCCGAGTTCTGCACATGTTCAACTTGATGACGTCCCGCGAGCTCTGATCCAGCAAAGCTACACAGGAGGGTTTCGTCAGCACGACGGCGTGGTGATGGTGATGATGATGCTACCGACGCAGGGCTTCGCCTAAGCACCGCTGCGATATGATCGAGGTGGATTATGGTGGAGGGGGGCACCGCACACGGCTAAGAGATCAATGATCAATTGTTGTCTATGGGATGCCCCCTGCCCCCGTATATAAAGGAGCAAGGGAAGGAGGCGGCCGGCCAGGGAGAGGCGCGCCAAGTGAAGGAAATATACCCTAGAGGCAATAATAAAGTTATTATTTATTTCCTTATATCATGATAAATGTTTATTATTCATGCTAGAATTGTATTAATCGGGAACATAATACATGTGTGAATACATAGACAAACAGAGTGTCACTAGTATGCCTCTACTTGACTAGCTCGTTAATCAAAGATGGTTATGTTTCCTAACCATAGACATGAGTTGTCATTTGATAAACGAGATCACATAATTAGGAGAATGATGTGATTGACTTGACCCATTCTGTTAGCTTAGCACTTGATCGTTTTAGTTTACTGCTATTGCTTTCTTCATGACTTATACATGTTCCTATGACTATGAGATTATGCAACTCCCGATTACCAGAGGAACACTTTGTGTGCTACCAAACATCACAACATAACTGGGTGATTATAAAGGTGCTTTACAGGTGTCTCCGATGGTACTTGTTGAGTTGGTGTATTTTGAGATTAGGATTTGTCACTCCGATTGTCGGAGAGGTATCTCAGGGCCCACTCGGTAATGCACATCACTATAAGCCTTGCAAGCATTGTAACTAATGAGTTAGTTGCGGGATGATGTATTACAGTACGAGTAAAGAGACTTGCCAATAACGAGATTGAACTAGGTATTGAGATACCGACGATCGAATCTTGGGCAAGGAACATACCGATGACAAAGGGAACAACGTATGTTGTTATGCGGTTTGACCGATAAAGATCTTCGTAGAATATGTGGGAGCCAATATGAGCATCCAGGTTCTGCTATTGGTTATTGACCGGAGACGTGTCTCGGTCATGTCTACATAGTTCTCGAACCCATAGGGTCCGCACGCTTAAAGTTCGGTGACGATCGGTATTATGAGTTTTTGTGTTTTGATGTACCGAAGGTAGTTCAGAGTCCCGTATATGATCACAGAGATGATGAGGAGTCTCGAAATGGTCGAGACATAACGATTGATATATTGGACGACTATGTTCGGACACCGGAAAGGTTTCGGACATATACCAGAATACCAGGGGGTTACCGAAACCCCCCAGGGGGCTTAATGGGCATACATGGGCCTTAGTGGAAATAGAGGGCAGCAAGGGGAGTGTGGGGCGACCCCCCCCCAAGTCCCAAACCGAATTGGGTTAGGGCAAGGGGGTCGGCCCCCTCTTTATTTCTCCTCCTCTCCCTTTCCTTTCCCCTCTCCTACTCCTACTAGGAAAAAGGAGGAGTCCTACTCCTAGTGGGAGTAGGACTCCCCCTCTTGGTGCGCCTCTCCCTGGCCGGCCGCCTCCTCTCCTTGCTCCTTTATATACGGGGGCAGGGGCACCCCATAGAGATAACAATTGATCATTGGTCTCTTAGCCATGTGCGGTGCCCCCCTCCACCACAATCCACCTCGATCATATCGTAGCGATGCTTAGGAGAAGCCCTGCGTCGGTAGCATCATCATCACCGTCACCACGCCGTCGTGCTGACGAAACTCTCGTGTGAAGCTTTGCTGGATCGGAGCTCGCGGGACATCATCGAGTTGAACGTGTGCAGAACTTGGAGGTGACGTGCGTTCGGTACTTGGATTGGTCGGACCGTGAAGACGTACGACTACATCAACCGCGTTGTGCTAACACTTTCGCATTCGGTCTATGAGGGTACGTAGACACACTCTCACCTCTCGTTGCTATGCATCACCATGATCCTGTGTGTGCGTAGGAAATTTTTTGAAATTACTATGTTCCCTAATAGTGGCATCCGAGCCAGGTTTATGCGTAGATGCTATATGCACGAGTAGAACACAAGTGAGTTGTGGGCGATACAAGTCATACTGCTTACCAGCATGTCATATTTTGGTTCGGCGGTATTGTTGGATTAAGTGGCCCGGACCGACATTACACGTACGCTTACGCGAGACTGGTTCTACCGACGTGCTTTGCACACAGGTGGCTGGCAGGTGTCAGTTTCTCCAACTTTAGTTGAATCGAGTGTGACTACGCCCGGTCCTTGTTGAAGGTTAAAACAACACTAATTTGACGAAATATCGTTGTGGTTTTGATGCATAGGTAAGAACGGTTCTTGCTCAGCCCGTAGCAGCCACGTAAAACTTGCAACAACAAAGTATAGGACGTCTAACTTGTTTTTGCAGGGCATGTTGTGATGTGATATGGTCAAGACATGATGCTATATTTATTTTATGAGATAATCATGTTTTGTAACGGAGTTATCGGCAACTGGCAGGAACCATATGGTTGTCGCTTTATTGTATGCAATGCAATCGTCCTGTAATTGCTTTACTTTATCACTAAGCGGTAGCGATAGTCGTAGAAGCAATAGTTGGCGAGACGACCACGATGCTACGATAGAGATCAAGGTGTCGCGCCAGTGACGATGGTGATCATGACGGTGCTTTGGAGATGGAGATCAAAGGCACAAGATGATGATGGCCATATCATATCACTTATATTGATTGCATGTGATGCATCTTATTCTGCTTTGTTTGACGGTAGCATTATAAGATGATCTCTCACTAAATTTCAAGGTAAAAGTGTTCTTCCCGAGTATGCACCATTGCCAAAGTTTGTCGTGCCGAGACACCACGTGATGATCGGGTGTGATAAGCTCAACGTTCATCTACAACGGGTGTAAGACCATTTTACACACGCAGAATACTCGGGTTAAACTTGACGAGCCTAGCATATGCGGATATGGCCTCAAAACACTGGAGACCGAAAGGTCAAGCGTGAGTCATATAGTAGATATGATCAACATAGTGATGTTCACCATTGAAAACTACTCCATCTCAGGTGATGATCGGACATGGTTTAGTTGATTTGGATCACGTGATCATTTAGATGACCAGAGGGATGTCTATCTAAGTGGGAGTTCTTAAGTAATATGATTAATTGAACTTTAATTTATCATGAACTTAGTCCTGATAGTATTTGCATAACTATGTTGTAGATCAATAGCTCGCGATGTAGCTCCCCGTTTATTTTGATATGTTCCTAGAGAAAAACTAAGTTGAAAGATGTTAGTAGCAATAATGCGGATTGGATCCGTGATCTGAGGATTATCCTCATTGCTACACAGAAGAATTATGTCCTTGATAAACCGCTAGGTGACAGACCGATTGCAGGAGCAAATGCAGACGTTATGAACGTTTGGCGAGCTCGATATGATGACTACTTGATAGTTTAGTACACCATGCTTTACGGCTTAGAATCGGGGCTTCAAAGACATTTTAAATGCCACAGAGCATATGAGATGTTCCAAAAGTTGAAATTAGTATTTCAGACTCATGCCCATGTCAAAAGGTATGAGACCTTTGACAAGCACTTTGCCTACAAGATGGAGGAGAATAGCTCAGCTAGTGAGCATGTGCTCAGAATGTCTGAGTACTACAATCACTTGAATCAAGTGGGAGTTAATCTTCTAGAGAAGATAGTGATTGACAGAGTTCTCTAGTCACTATCACCAAGTTACTGGAACTTCGTGATGAACTATAATATGCAAGGGATAACGGAAACGATTCCCAAGCTCTTCGTGATGCTGAAATCGACGAAGGTAGAAATCAAGAAAAGTATCAAGTGTTGATGGTTAACAAGACCACTAGTTTCAAGAAAAGGGCAAAGGGAAGAAGGGAACTTCAAGAAGAACGGCAAGCAAGTTGCTGCTCAAGTGAAGAAGCCCAAGTCTGGACCTAAGCCTGAGACTAAGTGCTTCTACTGCAAAGGGACTAGTCACTGGAAGCAGAACTGCCCCAAGTATTTGGCGGATAAGAAGGATGGCAAAGTGAACAAAAGTATATTTGATATACATGTTATTTAGGTGTACTTTACTAGTGTTTATAGACAACCCTCAGTATTTGATACTAGTTCAGTTGCTGAGATTAGTAACTCGAAACGGGAGTTGCAGAATGAACAGAGACTAGTTTAGGGTGAAGTGACGATGTGTGTTGGAAGTAGTTCCAAGATTGATATGATCATCATCGCACACTCCCAATACTTTCGGGATTAGTGTTGAACCTAAATAAATGTTATTTGGTGTTTGCGTTAAGCATGAATATGATTTGATCATGTTTATTGCAATATGGTTATTCATTTAAAGTCGGAGAATAATTGTTGTTCTGTTTACATGAATAAAACTTTCATTGGTCATACACCCAAGGTGAATGGTTTATTGAATCTCGATCGTAGTGATATACATATTCATAATATTGAAGCCAAAAGATACCAAGTTAAGAATGATAGTGCAACTTATTTGTGGCACTGCCGTTTAGGTCATATTGGTGTAAAGCGCATGAAGAAAATCCATGTTGATGGGTTTTTGGAATCACTTGATTATGAATCAGTTGATGCTTGCGAACCATGCCTCATGGGCAAGATGACTAAGACTCCGTTCTCCGAAACAATGGAGCGAGCAACAGACTTGTTGGAAATAATACATACTGATGTATGCAGTCCGATGAGTGTTGAGGCTCGTGACAGGTATCATCATTTTCTGAACTTCACAGATGATTTGAGTAAGATATGGGTATATCTTTTTGATGAAACATAAATCTGAAATATTTGAAAAGTTCAAATAATTTTAGAGTGAAGTAGAAAATCATCGTAGCAAGAAAATAAAGTTTCTACGATCTGATGATGGAGGAGAATATTTAAGTTATGAGTTTGGTCTTCATTTGAAACAATGCGGAATAGTTTCGCAACTCACGTCACCTGGAACACCACAGCGTAATAGTGTGTCCGAACATTGTAACTGTACTTTATTAGATATGGTGCAATCTATGATGTCTCTTACCGATTTACCACTATCATTTTGGGGTTATGCATTAGAGACAGCTGCATTCACGTTAAATAAGGCACCATCTAAATCCATTGAGACGACGCCATATGAACTGTGGTTTTGCAAGAAACCAAAGTTGTCGTTTCTTAAAGTTTGGGGTTGTGATGCTTATGTGAAAAAGTATCAGCCTGATAAACACAAACCTAAATCGGAAAAGTGTGTCTTCATAGCATACCCAAAAGAAACTGTTGGGTACACCTTCTATCACAGATCCGAAAGGCAATATCTTTGTTGCTAAGAGTGGATCCTTTCAAGAGAAGAGGTTTCTCTCGAAAGAAGTGAGTGGGAGGAATGTAGAACTTGATGAGGTAATTGTACCTTCTCCCTTATTGGAGAGTAGTTTGCTACCTCTTGAGCACTGTGTTGGATTTCCTTGAAGAGGAAAGGATGATGCAGCAAAGTAGCGTAAGTATTTCCCTCATTTTTTGAGAACCAAGGTATCAATCCAGTAGGAGGCTACGCGCGAGTCCCTCGTACCTGCACAAAGCAAATAACCCCTTGCAACCAATGTGATAAGGGGTTGTCAATCCCTTCACGGTCACTTACGAGAGTGAGATCTGATAGATATGATAAGATAATATTTTTGGTGTTTTTGTGATAAAGATGCAAAGTAAAAAAGCAAAGGAAATAACTAAGTATTGGAAGATTAATATGATGAAGATTGACCCGGGGGCCATAGGTTTCACTAGTGGCTTCTCTCAAGAGCATAAGTATTTTACGGTGGGTGAACGAATTACTGTTGAGCAATTGACAGAATTGAGCATAGTTATGAGAATATCTAGGTATGATCATGTATATAGGCATCACGTCCGAGACAAGTAGACCAACTCCTGCCTGCATCTACTACTATTACTCCACTCATCGACCGCTATCCAGCATGCATCTAGAGTATTAAGTTCATGAAAACAGAGTAACGCTTTAAGCAAGATGACATGATGTAGAGGGATAAATTCATGCAATATGATTAAAACCCCATCTTATTATCCTCGATGGCAACAATACAATACGTGCCTTGCTGCCCCTACTGTCACTGGGAAAGGACACCGCAAGATTGAACCCAAAGCTAAGCACTTCTCCCATTGCAAGAAAGATCAATCTAGTAGGACAAACCAAACTGATAATTCGAAGAGACTTGCAAAGATAACCAATCATACATGAAAGAATTCAGAGAAGATTCAAATATTGTTCATAGATAATCTTGATCATAAACCCAAAATTCATCGGTCTCAACAAACACACTGCAAAAAGAAGATTACATCGAATAGATCTCCACAAGAGAGGAGGAGAACATTGTATTGAGATCCAAAAAGAGAGAAGAAGCCATCTAGCTAATAACTATGGACCGAAGGTCTGAGGTAAACTACTCACACTTCATCGGAGGGGCTATGGTGTTGATGTAGAAGCCCTCTGTGATGGATGCCCCCTCCGGCGGAGCTCCGAAACAGGCCCCAAAATGGGATCTCGTGGATACAGAAAGTTACGGCGGTGGAATTAGGGTTTTGGCTCCGTCTCTAATCGTTTGGGGGTACGTAGGTATATATATATATATATATATATATATATATATATATATATATATATATAGGAGGAAGGAGTACGTCAGTGGAGCAACAGGGGGCCCACGAGGATGGAGGGTGCGCCTGGGGGATAGGCGCGCCCCCTACCTTGTGGCCTCCTCCTTTATTTCTTGACGTAGGGTCCAAGTCTCCTGGATCATGTTCGGTGAGAAAATCACGTTCCCGAAGGTTTCATTCCGTTTGGACTCCGTTTGGTATTCCTTTTCTTCGAAACCCTAATATGGGCAAAAAAACAACAATTCTGGGTTGGGCCTCCGGTTAATAGGTTAGTCCCAAAAATAATATAAAAGTGGATAATAAAGCCCAATAATGTCCAAAACAGTAGATAATATAGCATGGAGCAATCAAAAATTATAGGTACGTTGGAGACGTATCAAGCATCCCCAAGCTTAATTCCTGCTCGTCCTCGAGTAGGTAAATGATAAAACGGAATTTTTGATGCGGAGTGCTACTTGGCATAATTTTAATGTAATTATTCTTAATTGTGGTATGAATATTCAGATCCAAAAGATTCAAGATAAAAGTTCATATTGACATAAAAATAATAATACTTCAAGCATACTAACTAAGCAATTATGTCTTCTCAAAATAACATGGCCAAAGAAAGCCCATCCCTACAAAATCATATAATTTAGTCATGCTCCATTTTCGTCACACAAGAATGCTCTCATCATGCACAACCCCGATGACAAGCCAAGCAATTGTTTCATACTTTAGTAATCTCAAACCTATAAACTTTCACTCAATATATGAGCGCGAGCCATGGACATAGCACTATGGGTGGAATAGAATATGATGATGGGTGTTATGTGGAGAAGACAAAAAGGAGAAAGTCTCACATTAACGAGGATAATCAATGGGCTCTGGAGATGCCCATCGATTGATGTTAATGCAAGGAGTAGGGATTGCCATGCAACGGATGCACTAGCGCTATAAATGTATGAAAGCTCAACAAAAGAAACTAAGTGGGTGTGCATCCAACTTGCTTGCTACGAAGACCTAGGGCACTTGAGGAGGCCCATTGTTGGTATATACAAGCCAAGTTCTATAATGAAAAATTCCCACTAGTATATGAAAGTGACAAAACAAAAGACTCTCTATCATGAAGATTATGGTGCTACTTTGAAGCACAAGTGTGGCAAAGGATAGTAACATTGTCCCTTCTCTCTTTTTCTCTTTTTTGGGCCTTCTTTTTTTTCTATGGCCTTTCTCTCCTTTTTTTAATTCCTCACTTGGGACAATGCTCTAGAAAATGATGATCATCACACTTCTATTTATTTACAACTCAATGATTACAACTCGATGCTAGAACAAAAGATGACTCTATATGAATGCCTTCAGTGGTGTACTGGGATATGCAATGAACCAAGAGTGACATGTATGAAAGAATTATGAACGGTGGCTTTGCCACAAATACTATGTCAACTACATGATCATGCTAAGCAATATGACAATGATGAATGTGTCATGATAAACGGAATGGTGGAAAGTTGCATGGCAATATATCTCGGAATGGCTATGGAAATGCCATAATAGGTAGGTATGGTGGCTGTTTTGAGGAAGATATAAGGAGGTTTATGTGTGACAGAGCGTATCATATCACGGGGTTTGGATGCACCGGCGAAGTTTGCACCAACTCTCAATGTGAGAAAGGGCAATGCACGTTACCGAAGAGGCTAGCAATGATAGAAGGGTGAGAGTGCGTATAATCCATGGACTCAACATTAGTCATAAAGAACTCACATACTTATTGCAAAAATCTACAAGTCATCAAAAACCAAGCACTACACGCATGCTCCTAGGGGGATAGATTGGTAGGAAAAGACCATCGCTCGTCCCCGACCGCCACTCATAAGGAGGACAATCAAAGAACACCTCATGTTTCAAATTTGTTACATAACGTTTACCATACGTGCATGCTACGGGACTTGCAAACTTCAACACAAGCATTTCTCAAATTCACAACTACTCAACTAGCACGACTTTGATATTATTACCTCCATATCTCAAAACAATCATCAAGCATCAAACTTCTCTTAGTATTTAAAACACTCATAAGAAAAAATTACTAATCTTGAATACCTAGAATATTAGGATTATTTAAGCAAATTACCATGCTATTTAAGAATCTCAAAATAATCTAAGTTAAGCATGAGAGATCAATAGTTTCTATAAAACAAATCCACCACCGTGCTTTAAAAGATATAAGTGAAGTACTAGAGCAAAACTATATAACTCAAAAGATATAAGTGAAGCACATAGAGTATTCTAACAAATTCCAAATCATGTAGGGCTCTCTCAAAAGGTGTGTACAGCAAGGATGATTGTGGTAAACTAAAAAGTAAAGACTCAAATCATACAAGACGCTCCAAGGAAAACACATATCATGTGGTGAATAAAAATATAGCTCCAAGTAAAGTTACCGATAGAAGTAGACGAAAGAGGGCATGCCTTCCGGGGCATCCCCAAGCTTTGGCTTTTAGGTGTCCTTAGATTATCTTGGGGGTGCCATGGGCATCCCCAAGCTTAGGCTCTTGCCACTCCTTGTTCCATAATCCATCAAATCTTTACCCAAAACTTGAAAACTTCACAACACAAAACTTAAAGTAGAAAATCTCGTGAGCTCCGTTAGCGAAAGAAAACAAAAGACCACTTCAAGGTACTGTAATGAACTCGTTCTTTATTTATATTGGTTTTAAACCTACTGTATTCAAACTTCTCTATGGTTTATAAACTATTTTACTAGTCATAGATTCATCAAAATAAGCAAACAACACATGAAAAACAGAATCTGTCAAAAATAGAACAGTCTGTAGTAATCTGTAGCTAGCGCAAGATATGGAACCCATAAAATTCTAAAATAAATTTTTGGACGTGAGGAATTTATCTATTAATAATCTTCAAAAATAATTAACTAAATAACACTTTCCAAATAAAAATGGCAGCAGTTCTCGTGAGTGCTAAAGTTTCTGTTTTTTACAGCAAGATATCAAGACTTTCCCCAAGTCTTCCCAACGGTTCTACTTGGCACAAACACTAATTAAACACAAAAAACACAACCAAAACAGAGGCTAGTTAAATTATTTATTACTAAACAGGAGCAAAAAGCAAGTAATAAAAATAAAATTAGGTGCCTCCCAACAACTATCGTTTAACGCCCCTAGCTAGGCATAAAAAGCAAGGATAGATCTAGGTATTGCCATCTTTGCTAGGAAATCCATAAGTGGCTCTCATAATAGATTCATAAGGTAATTTAATTTTATTTCTTGGAAAGTTTTCCATGCCTTTCCTTAACGGAAATTGGAATCTAATATTTCCTTCCTTCATATCAATAATTGCACCAATCGTTTTAAGGAAAGGTCTACCAAGAATAATAGGGCATGAAGGATTGCAATCTATGTGAAGAACAATAAAATCTACGGGCACATAATTCCTATTTGCGATGATAAGAACATCATTGATTCTTCCCATTGGTTTCTTAATAGTGGAATCCGCAAGGTGCAAGTTTAAAGAGCAATCATCAAAATCACGAAAACCTAACAAATCACACAAAGTCTTTGGAATCGTGGAAACACTAGCACCCAAATCACATAAAGCATAGGACTCATGATCTTTAATCTTAATTTCAATAGTTGGTTCCCACTCATCATAAAGTTTTCTAGGGATAGAAACTTCCAACTCAAGTTTTTCTTCATAAGATTGCATTAAGGCATCAACGATATGTTTAGTAAACGCTTTATTTTGACTATAAGCATGAGGAGAATTTAGCACGGATTGCAACAAGGAAATATAATCAATCAAAGAGCAATTTTCATAATTAAATTCCTTGAAATCCAAAATAGTGGGTTTAGCAACATCTGGGGTTTTAATTTCTTCAGTCCCACTTTCATCAAATTTAGCATCAAGATCTAAAAACTCCGAATTTTTGGAACGCCTTCTAGGTAAAGGTGGATCATATTCAGTCCCATCATTATCAAGATTCATATTGAAAAATAAAGATTTAATAGGGGACACATCAATAACTTTTAGATCTTCATCTTTATTTTCATAAAAATCCGGTTTAGCAGCCATCCTATTAACTAAGGTAGCCTGCTTATCCGAAATTTCAGCAGTCAATTTCTCAAGACGAGCAATTTGGGATCTTAAACCATCAAATTCTTTAGACATATCATCGAGCTCTTTATTCATAAAACTCATAAAACTTTTTTGTTCCTTAAGCTCGTTTCTAAAGAAACTATTATGCTCAAATTGCAAGACCATAAAACTCCTGATGTTGTTTTCGATTTCTTCTAACCTTTTAAGGTGAAGATCACCAAATCGGGGAAGAGCCATTGAGACAAGCAAGCAATCCAACACACAAGCAAACAAAAAGCAAGTGGGCAAAAAGAGGCAAATAGAGAAAGAGAGGGAGGAGAGAGAGAGAGGGCGAATAAAACGACAAGGGTGAAGTGGGGGCAGGAAAACGAGAGGCAAATGGCAAATAATGTAACGCGGGAGATAAGGGTTGTGATGGGTACTTGGTATATTGACTTTTGTGTAGATTCCCCGGTAACGGCGCCAGAAATCTTCTTGCTACCTCTTGAGCACTGCGTTGGATTTCCTTGAAGAGGAAAGCATGATGCAGCAAAGTAGCGTAAGTATTTCCCTCGATTTTTGAGAACCAAGGTATCAATCCAGTAGGAGGCTACGCGTGAGTCCCTCGTACCTGCACAAAGCAAATAACTCCTCGCAACCAACGTGATAAGGGGTTGTCAATCTCTTCACGGTCACTTATGAGAGTGAGATCTGATAGATATGATAAGATAATATTTTTGGTGTTTTTGTGATAAAGATGCAAAGTAAAATAAAAGCAAAGGCAATAACTAAGTATTGGAAGATTAATATGATGAAGATAGACCCATGGGCCATAGGTTTCACTAGTGGCTTCTCTCAAGAGCATAAGTATTTTACGGTGGGTGAACGAATTACTGTAGAGCAATTGACAGAACTGAGCATAGTTATGAGAATATCTAGGTATGATCATGTATATAGGCATCACATCCGAGACAAGTAGACTGACTCCTGCCTGCATCTACTACTATTACTCCACTCATCGACCGCTATCCAGCATGCATCTAGAGTATTAAGTTCATGAAAACAGAGTAACGCTTTAAGCAAGATGACATGATGTAGAGGGATAAATTCATGCAATATGATAAAAAAAACCATCTTATTATCCTCGATGACAACAATACAATACGTGCCTTGCTGCCCCTACTGTCACTGGGAAAGGACACCGCAAGATTGAACCCAAAGCTAAGCACTTCTCCCATTGCAAGAAAGATCAATCTAGTAGGACAAACCAAACTGATAATTCGAAGAGACTTGCAAAGATAACCAATCATACATAAAAGAATTCAGAGAAGATTCAAATATTGTTCATAGATAATCTTGATCATAAACCCACAATTCATCGGTCTCAACAAACACACCGCAAAAAGAAGATTACATCGAATAGATCTCCACAAGAGAGGAGGAGAACATTGTATTGAGATCCAAAAAGAGAGAAGAAGCCATCTAGCTAATAACTATGGACCCGAAGGTCTGAGGTAAACTACTCACACTTCATCGGAGGGGCTATGGTGTTGATGTAGAAGCCCTCCGTGATGGATGCCCCCTCCGGCGGAGCTTCGAAACAGGCCCCAAAATGGTATCTCGTGGATACAGAAAGTTACGGTGGTGGAATTAGGGTTTTGGCTCCGTCTCTGATCGTTTGGGGTACGTAGGTATATATATATAGGAGGAAGGAGTACGTCGGTGGAGCAACAGGGGGCCCACGAGGGTGGAGGGCGCGCCTGTCACATCACTAGCTTCTGGCATTGCACCAGGCTAGCTTCATGTGTGCATCATGTTTAAATTTTGCCTAAACTTGAAATGGGGATGTTCAAACCGTAGCACCAAATGAAATCCAACTAGGATCACAATGAAATATTCTCAATGATCCCAAAATGCCTTTGGAAATGTTCATCATTTCTGATAAAGGTGAAAACCTCTGTCAAAAATGATAAACATATTTCTAGGTCATTTCTGGATTTTTTTGAATTAACTCATATTGTACTTGAATTGGGGCATTTAAATCCTATAAATATTTTAAATGCTCTAATAATTCTGAAACCAGTTGAAGGTTGTTGGGAATAATTTCCACAGTGCCCACAAATATTTTCAGGATTTTTGGAAATGCTCTGGCATTTTTAATAAAGACCAAAACAATTGCAAAAATTAGAAAACAGAAACAATTAATGAAAGAGAGAGAGGGGGGGTTTACCTGGCACCCACCTGGGCCACACCTGTTTTAGCCCAGCCCACCACCTGGCGCTGCTAGTCGTTGTCCAGCTCCCGCCAGTCGAACGTCGCGCGTGTGGTCGCCGCGCGCCGGCACGTGCCGAGCCACCTCCTGCTTCCGCCGACGCTGGAGGCTAGCTGGACGCGCCATGCAACCGCCCCAACCCCTCTGGCCTATCCACTCCTTCTCCCCCCTCCTCTGCTCTCTCCTCGCAGCGCACCTGAGCGCAACCGCAGCCGCCGCTCGCCGTAGCCATGGCCACCGGCCACCCCACGCCTCGCCGACGCGCCCAGAAGCTCCGCCACCTCGTCCTCCACCCCCTCACCGAGCCACGCCCCGCTGGAAGCCCTGCAGCATCGTCCTCGACCTCGTCTTCAACCTCTGACCGCTGGCGAACTTACCAGGGATTCGTGAGCTCCAGCCCCTCCCCGGCCTCGCCGTTGCCTCTACTGGAATCGCCGTGTGCCCTAGCCCTTTTCCCCTCTCTCCCTGTGCTCGTCCGCGCCTTCTAACCACCGTAGCCATCGGAGCCGATAGCTCCTCGCCGCCGGCCATGTCGCCACCGCAACCACGGCCGTGCAAGCACGCGTCCGAGCCCACCGCTGCACTCGCTGCACTTTCGCGGGTCGATCACGACCATCCACGGCTCCGGACATGCCCCGCAACACGCAAACCAACGTTGGCCGAAGTCCGGCCGCCGCCGCGAGCTCCCTTCCGACGAGCTCAGTCCACCCCAGCTACTTCCGCTTGCCCCGTGTGATGCGCGCGATCGCCAGCTCCCCGTAGAGCCTCTCCGCTGCTCATTTGGTCGCCAGAGGATCTTTTCTGACGCCCTCCGCCGTCTCTGGTGTCGCCGGCGACGACACGCGCGTCAACTCCGACGAGTTTGACCCAGCTGACCAGGGGTTTGATCTCCCCTGGCTCACTGACATGTGGGCCCCAGGCCACTAACTAAATTTAGTTAGTTAACTAACCACTGACTAGTGGGTCCCACTGGTTAGGGTTGACCTGGACCGCGCCCGTTGACCACTAACATCACAGTGATGTCATGCTGATGCAATAACTCTTTTCTGGATTTATTCTTTTACAAGAAATTCCAGAAAATTGCCTAAACTTCTAAAAATCATAGAAAATCAACCGTAACTCCAAATGAAATAAATTATATATGAAAAATTATCAGAAAAATCCAATCTATCCATTTATGTTACTTTCCTGTATGTTCAACCAACTTATACCCCCTGTATAAGTGAAAACATGATAATGGCATTTTAAATACCCCTTATGGAGTTTGCATATGAACCCTTGGTTCATATGGACTTCATTTAAATTGTTGCTAGATGCATTAGCACAAATCATAGCATATTGCCATGTCATGATCATGCATCATATCGTTGCATTTGCATTGATTGTGTTCCTCTCTATTGCCGGTGCTTGTCCCCTCTCGGTAGGCGTATTCCGATGATGAGTTCGATGACACCGATGAAGAGCTATATTATCTTCAGAAGTGCCAGGCAAGCAAAACCCCCTTGTTCATTCTGATACAATCCCACTCTCTCGCTCATGCTCTCTTTTAATGCATTAGGACAACAACGATTCAACTGTTACTTGTTGTGGTAGTTGAACCCCTTATCCTCTGCATGACCTGTCATTTCCACAGTAAATAGATGAAACCCACTAGCATGAGTAGGAGTTGTTTGAGCCCTGATGTGCCTACTCATTCATGCTTGTTTGTCATGCCTGCTACTGCTTAGAGTTGAGTCAGATCTGATTCATCGGGGGTGAATTGGAACAATGATGAACATGTCCTACCGTGTGTGAGCTAAATGTGTGAACACGATTTGGTAAAGGTAGCGGTGAGAGGCCATGTAGGAGTACATGGTGGGTTGTCTCACTGAAACCGTCCTCAGGAACTGAGTTCTGTGTTTGTGATCCATGAAACAGCTACTACCACACATTGGGCCCTGAAATATGACCCCGCTCGACTTATTGACCCCTCTCGTCCTCTGTCCAGGAGTTGCAACTAGTTTCTGGTGTTAGTAGGTTATGTGTTGGCGGCCGTGTGTTGCGCCGACCCTAGGGGTGGGCTATGATGCGGTAGATACACTGTGGTCGGGTATGCCGGGCGCCCGTTTGGCGTCTCAGGACCCTGTACACATCGTTTGGGGCCGTTGAGGACACCCCGGCCGGATTTCCTTGCGGATGGAACCTGAATAGGCGATAAACCTGGACTAGAGACTTGTGCGGTTAGTCAGGTCGTGGTCTACACCCACGTCGGCTTTCGCTTGAAGTCTGCCGAGCACATGTCGTGTGCAGACGCTAAGTGGTGGAAACATGTGTGAAGAAGTACACCCCTGCAGAGTTATAAATGATCTATTCGAATAGCCGTGTCCGTGGTAAAGGACTTCTGGGTTGCCTATAACAGTTCATAGACAAGTGAAAGTGGATACTCTAAAACTCGCAAGATAAGTGTTAGTGCTATGGATGGCCTTCTCGTAAGGAGACGGGAGCGGATCCATAGTGGTGTATTGAATGGTGAATATGTGGACTCGTGTGCGCCACCTCAAAAGAGTTGCTTGCAGTCATAGTTCAGGTTAGCCACTGAGTCAAAGCTGGCTTGCTGCAGTTAAACTCCACCACCCCCTTTATTGATACCGATGCATATGTAGATAGTTCTGATGTAAGTCTTGCTGGGTACATTTGTACTCACGTTTGCCTATTTTATGTTTTGCAGAGAGACGTCAGTCTCGCTAGTAGTTCCGTGTGGACTTCGACGTTTAGCTTGATACCTCAGCTACGATCTTGTGCCCTCAGTAGGATCTGGTAGATAGTCAGGCTTCTTAGCCTTTTTCATTTGTAGACGTCTGTACTCAGACATGTTAAGCTTCCGCATGTGCTTTGATTGTATGCTATGATTGTTGGGTCATGAGACCCATGTTTGTAATATCTCGCTCCTCGGAGCCTAATGAATAAATACTTGAGTTGTAGAGTTATGTTGTGATGCCATGTTGTATTTACACATATCGAGCATATTGTGTGTATGATTGAAATGCTTGGTATGTGTGGGATCCGACAATCTAGTTGTTTATCCCTGACAGCCTCTCTTATGGGGAAATGTAGTCTAGCGCTTCCATGAGCCATAGTAGTCTGCTACAGCCCGGTTCACCGGAGTCCTGTTAGCCCAGCACTACTGCTCAGGACACTTGACTGGCCGGCATGTGTTTCACTTCATTCATGTGTCTGTCCCTTCGGGGAAATGTCACGCGGTAACATCCGGAGTCCTGCCTAGCCTGCTACAGCCCAGGTTCCCGGAGTCCTGTTAGCCCAGTGCTACAGCCCAGATTCACATGCTGCTGACCGACACGCTCGATGTGATTCATGTATTCCTGTCCCCATAGGTTAGTGTCGCTTTGGGTCCATGACTAGCCATGTCGGCCCGGGTTCTCTGTCATATGGATGCTAGCAACAATATCATATACGTGAGCCAAAAGGCGCAAACAGTCCCGGGCCATGGTAAGGCGACACCCGTGGGAATACCGTATGTGAGGCCGCAAAGTGATATGAGGTGCTACCGGCTAGATTGATGTGACTTGGAATCGGGGTCCTGACAGCTTTGGTATAAGAGCCTGACTGCCTGTAGGATTACCAAGCCAAACGGGTCGAAGTTGTGTCTAGAAATGCTTTAGTTATGTAGGGGAATTGATTGTGGAAGGGAACATAAGGCTCTTTTTACTCCTTTACCTTATGTCCTTCTGATCTGAGTCAACCTCTTCTTTTCTACGGGGATTAGGAACTAGGCCTTCTCATCTATCTATTAGGATGACGTGTTTCTAATCCGTAGACTTATAGAATTGATAGTTTCAAGCCTTAGTTCCGTTCCTACTACTTCCATATGTTGACAGTTGATCTCGGAACCTTGATATTGTGTTGTGGAGTGGTTATGTCACCATTTTGCAGGATGTCTCAAATATTTTTGTGCATTTACAACCGTTATGCTGTCCGAGTCATTCCAGGTTTCTAAATAGTCTGATGCACTTGCTAATCTTTCCTCCATGTTCCGTTGTATTTTGGGCCAGATTAAGCACACTAACGGTCTGTTGAGGTACTCTACTACCTCGACATATATGTTGGAGGTATTATTATGACCTAGGTGTTTTGGGGAGTCACCTAGTAATCCAGCCATGTTTTGTGTTCCCGGTGTGATGATTCTGGCCACCATTCTCAAAAGCATCCCGTGATGCCATTTAACAGTAGGTATTCTACTCTTGGGTTCTTGACCCAAGATTCACTCTACTTACCTCGTGTTGATAGTGTTGCTCGTACCTTTAGGATATTAGTAACCTTTGCGATAGTCCTCGAGGTCCGTGGTATTTCCTTCTTCCAAATATCATGAACTGCTTATGGCAGAAGTTCTTCTGAACCAAAAGATCACAACCAGAGTGCTCTTAATGGGTTCTCCATTCTACATTGTGATTCTGCCAGTTCTACCTTTCTGCATGGGTTATCCGGAAGAAATGTTGAGCTTTGCTCGACATACTAATCTATGCATCCACAACTCAGAAAAATATATGTTCCTTTGAGTTGTGCCTCTTTAGTTGTTTCTGACCTCCGTCTATCAATTGATAGTCAAGAGTATGCGTGCATTCGTTCATCGTTGCCTTTACTCTTGCGTTCCGTCAAGCCATTCTATCTCGGAATGACTAGGAGAAACAAACTCCAGTACCTTATCCATTTCTAGGATTGGGTCAAAGCAGTTGTAATCCGCAGATCAAAATGCCAATCTAGCTTTTGCTCTGTTCTACCGTGGAGTGTCACCTTCTTCTTATCAAGAATGTCATGAGAATTGCACCACCTCTTATGAGTTCTTGATTTAGTGATACTTCTTGCCATCATTGTTCATTCCTTGGTTCCGTGTTGTTGTAACCGAAATGCCGGCAAGTGAATCGTGATGTGTGAAATCAATACTCCTAGCAACTCTGTTGCTTGGTAGTTAATGGACAATAATTTCATTCTTAGCGTGTTGGTTATTGAATCATCATCATAAGATTTATCGTGTGACCTAGTCCATTTTCCCCGGTGCACTCTTCGATCAATGAGTTAGGATTTCCTCGCTCTTTTGATCATATCATCTTTCCCTGAAAAGAAAGATTGTTCTCGAGCCTTGTAACATATCGGTGGTTCGTGATTTTTCGAATATCTTCTCGGAAGTATTACCAGGTTGTCACCTGACCGCTATGTGGAGTTCGTGATCAAGTTGGGTTCTTGCAAACCAGCCATTCTCCAAGAATCTGTGTCGGTTACCCCCCCCCCTGAGCTAGTTGGTTAAGCTAAACAATAACTTGGAGAGTTGGAAGATAAAAGCTTGCCAGCTTAGCTCATCTCAAGGGATATATTTGCGTGTGTTGAAGATAGATGATATCTTCATCGATTGGTCCCTATGATCAGTTGTTGGACCTATTGTCGTATCAAAACTTTGATTTGAGTATGGGCTATCATCAAATCAAATCAGAACCAACGATGTTCATAATGTTGTCTTACTCGTGGTTGATCCCTCGAGCATACACCATTATATCTTTTGGGTCTGACCAATGCTATCACTTGTTCACATAATTATGGAATTCCATCTCCATGGAAACCTGGATGAATTGTTGTTGAGCCCATCAGCAACACTGCTACCTTCTCCATGATTCGTGTTGAACATCCAGCTAGTATTGGAAACTTTATATGCATTATCTTCATGTTTCGTTCATGAAGCATATGTTTGGATGAAAAAAATGACTACCTCTGATTCACATGCATTTGGTGAAAGTTGCCGCCGTGAATTCGAGAAAGTTAGTTTTGCTTCCTCTGGAATCATCCCAAGTCAGTCATGCACGTGCGAAGTATTCTATGGTCTGATAGACTGATCATCTTCATTCCATACGTATCCCTAGCACACCAAGCCACTGATTGACTTGTTTAGGGAGAAGAAGTTTCTTCTTAGGATCTAGAGTTACGCAAGGACTTCGATATCCTCGTTGATGGTTCCCTCCTGAACTCGGTAGTGTTTCGTTGAAAGACTACCAGGTGGCCATGCTTGTCTAGGACAACGTGTTCACATGCTTGTGGCAGAACCGGCTCATGTTTTGGAGCTTACTATCGTAGTTCATTCCCCTGAGAATCTCGCAACGTCATCTCGTCGATTTGTGTTGCAAACTTTCATTTTTCTTTCCAGACCCGATGAGTCTGGATTATCCTGACACCAACCAGATCTGAATCCCAGGCAGATATGATGGTCGGAACATTTCTCAAGGACTGTAATATTGGTCTCTCTATAACCCGATAAAGTGGATGTTGTGGCCAACACATCCAACTAGAAGACTTATTATTGTAGTATCTTGATTGAGAAAGTTGGCCACCTCCCCATAAGGATTTCGTAGGATTTACTCCAGTAGTTGTTCCTTATGGATCCTTTGTATTCCGAAGTCCGACCACTACTTGATGACTATGTTGATGCTTTAAAGCATGACCGTGGTAACCAGTACATCAAGGAGAACATTAGAAGCGGAGTGCTAAATGTCTCTCGGTCGATCATCCAGATTTCATTCCCTTGGCCTCGCTAAGGTGAAATCTGAGAAAGGGTTGTCTTTCTATGCATCTGCATTGTCCATCACTATTCGTCAAGGTAGTAAGATGTGTTGCCAGGATCCTCGACTCGGATGTTGGTAGAATCTTGATGAATATGGAAATGCTCAAGTTCTTGAGAGCACGCGCAAGCAAATTCATCCATTACGTTGTCTTCAACAAGGTAGTCCACATCATCCATTCTAGTCCAAGTATATCATTCCTTCAAACTCCTTCAAATGATCGATTGTGATTTGCCTTAGGCTGGTATAAAGAGTTTCAATGATCTTTGAATCAAAAGTAATTCTTTTTGCCACTTAAGGGAACAATCCAACAAGTCACCTCCCCCAAGGTGCCCCGTTGTGGAATTATGGCAGCTAACTCCTCGCTACGTCGTGATCGAGCGTGGATTTGTTGCCTACCTACTGGACCTTCGTCATCTGTTACACTCCATCCCCCTGGATGTATGTTTCATGTCTCAGCTCGAGAGATGTTTTATATCTCACCCCAAGAGTTGATCTTGAGTTGCCCGATCTTTGAGAAGATCGATTCCGGTAGAGTTCCTGTCCGTCGTCATTATGTTGGATGAAGATCTTGAAAGGAAGGACGCCAAGATCGATCTGAAGCAGTTGGATCATGAAGATTGTGTTAAGCCTTGCATCCCCTTTGTCCTCTCACCTCACGTCCTGAATCTCGGGACAAGATTCTTGTATAGTGGGGGTGAGTTGTCACATCCCTAGCTTCTGGCATTGCACTAGGCTAGCTTCATGTGTGCATCATGTTTAAATTTTGCCTAAACTTGAAATGGGGATGTTCAAAACCTAGCACCAAATGAAATCCAACTAGGATCACAATGAAATATTCTCAATGATCCCAAAATGCCTTTGGAAATGTTAATCATTTCTGATAAAGGTAAAAACCTCTATCAAAAATGACAAACATATTTCTAGGTCATTTCTGGATTTTTTGAATTAACTCATATTGTACTTGAATTGGGGCATTTAAATCCTATAAATATTTAAATGATCTAATAATTCTGAAACTAGTTGAAGGCTGTTGGGAATAATTTCCACAGTGCCCACAAATATTTTCAGGATTTTTGGAAATGCTCTGGCATTTTTAATAAAGACCAAAACAATTGCAGAAATTAGAAAACAGAAACAATTAATAAGAGAGAGAGAGAGAGGGTTTTTACCTGGCACCCACCTGGGCCTCACCTGTTTTGGCCCAGCCCACCACCTGGCGCTGCCAGTCATCGTCCAGCTCCCGCCAGTCGGACGCCGCGCGTGTGGTCGCTGCGCGCCAGCACGCGCCGAGCCACCTCCTGCTTCTGCCGACACTGGAGGCTAGCTGGACGCGCCACACAACCGCCCCAACCCCTCTGGCCTATCCACTCCTTCTCCCCCCTCCTCTGCTCTCTCCTCGCAATGCACCCGAGCGCAACCGCAGCCGCCGCTCACTGTAGCCATGGCCACCGGCCACCCCACGCCTCGCCGACGCGCCCAGAAGCTCCGCCACCTCGTCCTCCACCCCCTCACCGAGCCACACCCCGCCGGAAGCCCTGCAGTGTCATCCCCGACCTCGTCTTCAACCTCTGACCGCCGGCGTACTTACCAGGGATTCGCGAGCTCCAGCCCCTCCCCGTCCTCGTCGTTGCCTCTATTGGAATCGCCGTGAACCCCTGCCCTTTTCCCCTCTCTCCCCGTGCTCGTCCGCGCCTTCTAACCACCGTAGCCATCAGAGCCGATAGCTCCCCGCCTCTGGCCATGTCGCCACCGCGACCACGGCCGTGCAAGCACGCGTTCGAGCCCACCGCTGCACTCGCTGCACTTCCGCGGGTCGATCACGACCACCCACGGCTTCGGACATGCCCCGCAACACGCACCCCGCCGTTGGCCGAACTCCGGCCGCCGCCGAGAGCTCCCTTCCGACGAGCTCAGTCCACCCCAGCTGCTTCCACTTGCCCCGTTTGATGCGGGCGATCGCCAGCTCCCCGTAGAGCCTCTCCGCCGCTCATTTGGTCGCCGGAGGAGCTTTTCCGACGCCCTCCGCCGTCTCTGGTGTCGCCGGTGATGACACGCGGGTAAACTCCACGAGTTTGACCCAGCTGACCAGGGGTTTGACCTCCCCTGGCTCACTGACATGTGGGCCCCAGGCCACTAACTAAACTAGGATTAGTATTAGTTTAACACTAACTAAATTTAATTAGTTAACTAACCACTAACCAGTGGGTCCCACTGGTCAGGGTTGACCAGGACCGCACCCGTTGACCGCTGACATCACAGTGACGTCATGCTGATGCAATAACTCTTTTCTGGATTTATTCTTTTACCGGAAATTCCAGAAAATTGCCTAAACTTCTAAAAATCATAGAAAATCAACCGTAACTCCAAATGAAATAAGTTATATATGAAAAATTATCAGAAAAATCCAATCTATCCATTTATGTTACTTTCATGCATGTTCAACCAACTTATACACCCTGTATAAGTGAAAACATGATAATGGCATTTTAAATACCCCTTATGGAGTTTGCATATGAACCCTTGGTTCATATGGACTTCATTTAAATTGTTGCTAGATGCATTAACACAAATCATAGCATATTGCCATGTCATGATCATGCATCATATCGTCGCATTTGCATTGATTGTGTTCCTCTCTATTGCCAGTGCTTGTCCCCTCTCGGTAGGCGTATTCCGACGATGAGTTCGATGACACCGATGAAGAGCTATATTATCTTCAGAAGTGCCAGGCAAGCAAAAACCCCTTGTTCATTCTGATACAATCCCACTCTCTCGCTCCTGCTCTCTTTTACTGCATTAGGACAACAACGATTCAACTGTTACTTGCTGCGGTAGTTGAACCCCTTATCCTCTGCATGACCTGTCATTGCCACAGTAAATAGATGAAACCCACTAGCATGAGTAGGAGTTGTTTGAGCCCTGATGTGCCTACTCATTCATGCTTGTTTGTCATGCCTGCTACTGCTTAGAGTTGAGTCAGGTCTGATTCATCGGGGGTGAATTGGAACAGTGATGAACATGTCCTACCGTGTGTGAGCTAAGTGTGTGAACACGATTTGGTAAAGGTAGCGGTGAGAGGCCATGTAGGAGTACATGGTGGGTTGTCTCACTGAAACCGTCCTCAGGAACTGAGTTCTGTGTTTGTGATCCATGAAACAGCTACTACCACAGATTGGGCCCTGAAATATGACCCCGCTCGACTTATTGACCCCTCTCGTCCTCTGTTCGGGAGTTGCAACTAGTTTCTGGTGTTAGTAGGTTATGTGTTGGCGGCCGTGCGTAGCGCTGACCCTAGGGGTGGGCTATGATGCGGTAGATACACTATGGTCGGGTATGTCGGGCGCCCGTTTGGCGTCTCGGGACCCTGTACACATCGTTTGGGGCCGTTGAGGACACCCCGGCCGGATTTCCTTGCGGATGGAACCCGAATAGGCGATAAACCTGGACTAGAGACTTGTGCGGTTAGTCAGGTCGTGGTCTACACCCACGTCGGCTTTCGCTTGAAGTCTGCCGAGCACATGTCGTGTGCAGACGCTAAGTGGTGGAAACATGTGTGAAGAAGTACACCCCTGCAGGGTTATAAATGGTCTATTCGAATAGCCGTGTCCGCGGTAAAGGACTTCTGGGTTGCCTATAACAGTTCATAGACAAGTGAAAGTGGATACTCTAAAACTCGCAAGATAAGTGTGAGTGCTATGGATGGCCTTCTCGTAAGGAGACGGGAGCGGATCCATAGTGGTGTATTGAATGGTGAATATGTGGACTCGTGTGCGCCACCTCAAAAGAGTTGCTTGCAGTCATAGTTCAGGTTAGCCACTGAGTCAAAGCTGGCTTGCTGCAGTTAAACTCCACCACCCCCTTTATTGATACCGATGCATAAGTAGATAGTTCTAATGTAAGTCTTGCTGGGTACATTTGTACTCACGTTTGCCTATTTTATGTTTTGCAGAGAGACGTCAGTCTCGCTAGTAGTTCCGTGTGGACTTCGACGTTTAGCTTGATACCTCAGCTACGATCTTGTGCCCTCGGTAGGATCTGGTAGATAGTCAGGCTTCTTAGCCTTTTTCATTTGTAGATGTCTGTACTCAGACATGTTAAGCTTCCGCATGTGCTTTGATTGTATGCTATGATTGTTGGGTCATGAGACCCATGTTTGTAATATCTCGCTCCTCGGAGCCTAATGAATAAATACTTGAGTTGTAGAGTTATGTTGTGATGCCATGTTGTATTTACACATATCGAGCATATTGTGTGTATGATTGAAATGCTTGGTATGTGTGGGATCCGACAATCTAGTTGTTTATCCCTGGTAGCCTCTCTTATGGGGAAATGTAGTCTAGTGCTTCCATGAGCGATAGTAGTCCGATACAGCCCGGTTCACCGGAGTCCTGTTAGCCCAGCACTACTGCTCAGGACACTTGACTGGCCGGCATGTGTTTCACTTCGTTCCTGTGTCTGTCCCTTCGGGGAAATGTCACGCGGTGACATCCAGAGTCCTGCCTAGCCTGCTACAGCCCGGTTCCCGGAGTCCTGTTAGCCCAGTGCTACAGCCCGGATTCACACGCTGCTGACCGACACGCTCGGTGTGATTCATGTATTCCTGTCCCCATAGGTTAGTGCCGCTTTGGGTCCACGACTAGCCATGTCGGCCCGGGTTCTCTGTCATATGGATGATAGAGACACTATCATATACGTGAGCCAAAAGGCGCAAACGGTCCAGGGCCATGGTAAGGCGACACCCGTGGGAATACCGTGCGTGAGGCCGCAAAGTGATATGAGGTGCTACCGGCTAGATCGATGTGACTTGTAATCGGGGTCCTGACAGCGCCTGGGGGGTAGGTGCGCCCCCTACCTTGTGGCCTCCTCCTTTATTTCTTGACGTAGGGTCCAAGTCTCTTGGATCATGTTCAGTGAGAAAATCACGTTCCCGAAGGTTTTCATTCCGTTTGGACTCCGTTTGATATTCCTTTTCTTCGAAACCCTAAAATAGGCAATAAACAGCAATTCTGGGCTGGGCCTCCGGTTAATAGGTTAGTCCCAAAAATATTATAAAAGTGGATAATAAAGCCCAATAATGTCCAAAACAGTAGATAATATAGCATGGAGCAATCGAAAATTATAGATACGTTGGAGACGTATCATAGTTCATCACAGAAACCGGTTCCTGTGACACCTGCACCAATTAGTGAGGAAGCTAATGATGATGATCATGAAACTTCAGATCAAGTTACTACCGAACCTCGTAGGTCAACCAGAGTGAGATCCGCACCAGAGTGGTACGGTAATCCTTTCTAGAAGTCATGTTACTAGACCATGACGAACCTATGAACTATGAGGAAGCGATGATGAGCCCAGATTCTGCGAAATGGCTTGAGGCCATGAAATTTGAGATGAGATCCATGTATGAGAACAAAGTATGGACTTTGATTGACTTGCCTGATGATCGGTGAGTCATTAAGAATAAATGGATCTTCAAGAGGAAGACGAGCGCTGATAGTAGTGTTACTATCTACAAAACTCGAATTGTTGCAAAATGTTTTCGACAAGTTCAAGGTGTTGACTACGATGAGATTTTTTCACTCGTATCGATGCTTAAAAGTCTGTCCGAATCATGTTAGCAGTTGCCACATTTTATGAAATCTGGCAAATGGATGTCAAAATTGTATTCCTTCATGGATTTCTTAAAAGAAGAGTTGTATATGATGCAACCAGAAGGTTTTGTCGATCCTAAAAGTTCTAACAAAGTGAGAAAGCTCCAGTGATCCATCTATGAACTGGTGCAAGCATCTTGGAAGTTGGAATATATGCTTCGATAAAGTGATCAAAGCATATTGTTTATACAGACTTGCGGTGAAGTCTGTATTTACAAGTAAGTGAGTGGGAGCACTACAGCATTTCTGATAAGTATATGTGAATGCCATATTGTTGATCGGAAATAATGTAAAACTTTTTGGAAAGCATAAATGAGTGTTTGAAAAGATTTTTTCAAAGAAAGAACTCGATGAAGCTGCTTACACATTGAGCATCAAGATCTATATAGATAAATCAACACGCTTGATATATTTCCAATGAGTACATACCTTGACAAGATTTTGAAGTAGTTCAAAATCGAACAGCCAAAAGAAGGAGTTCTTGCCTGTGTTGCAAGGTGTGAAGTTGAGTAAACACTCAAAACCCGACCACAGCAGAAAAGAGAAAGAGAATGAAAAGTCATTCCCTATGCCTGAGTCATAGGTTCTATAAAGTATGCTATGCTGTTTACCAGTCCTATTGTATACCTTAGCATTATTCTGGCAAGGGAGTACAATAGTGATCTAAGAGTAGATCACTGGACAGTGGTCAAAATTATCCTTAAAGGATTAAGGAAATATTTCTCGGTTATGGAGGTGATAAAAGAGTCCGTCGTAAAGAGTTACGTCGATGCAAGCTTTTACATCGATGTAGATAACTCTAAGTCTCGATCTGGATACATATTGAAAGTGGGAGCAATTAGCTAGAGTAGCTCCGTGCAGAGCATTGTAGACATAAAGTTTGCGAAATACATACGGATCTGAATGTTGCAGACCCGTAGACTAAACTTCTCTCACAAGCAAAACATGATCACTCTTTGGGTGTTAATCACATAGCGATGTTAACTAGATTAATGACTCTAGTAAACCCTTTGGTATTAGTCACATGAAGATGTGAACTAATCACATAAAGATGTGAACTAGATTATTGACTCTAGTGCAAGTGGGAGACTGAAGGAAATATGCCCTAGAGGCAATAATAAAGTATTATTTATTTCCTTATATCATGATAAATGTTTATTATTCATGCTATAATTGTATTAACCGGGAACATAATACATGTGTGAATACATAGACAAACAGAGTATCACTAGTATGCCTCTACTTGACTAGCTCGTTAATCAAAGATGGTTATGTTTCCTAACCATAGACATGAGTTGTCATTTGATAAACGAAATCACATCATTAGGAGAATGATGTGATTGACTTGACCGATTCCATTAGCTTAGCACTTGATCGTTTTAGTTTACTGTTATTGCTTTCTTCATGACTTATACATGTTCCTATGACTATGAGATTATGCAACTCCCGATTACCAGAGGAACACTTTGTGTGCTACCAAACATCACAACGTAACTGGGTGATTATAAAGGTGATCTATAGGTGTCTCCGATGGTACTTGTTGAGTTGGCGTATTTCGAGATTAGGATTTGTCACTCCGATTGTCGGAGAGGTATCTCTGGGCCCACTCGGTAATGCACATCACTATAAGACTTGCAAGCATTGTAACTAATGAGTTAGTTGCGGGATGATGTATTACGGAACGAGTAAAGAGACTTGCCGGTAACAATATTGAACTAGGTATTGAGATACCGACGATTGAATCTCGGGCAAGTAACATACCGATGACAAAGGAAACAACGTATGTTGTTATGCGGTTTGACCGATAAAGATCTTTGTAGAATATGTGGGAGCCAATATGATCATCTAGGTTCCGCTATTGGTTATTGACCGGAGACGTGTCTCGGTCATGTCTACATAGCTCTTGGACCCGTAGGGTCCGCACGCTTAAAGTTCAATGATGATCGGTATTATGAGTTTTTGTGTTTTGATGTACCGAAGGTAGTTTGGAGTCCCGGATATGATCAAGGACATGACGAGGAGTCTCGAAATGGTTGAGATGTAAAGATTTATATATTGGACAACTATGTTCGGACACCGGAAAGGTTTCGAACATTTACCGGAGTACCGGAACCCCCTCCCCCCCCCGGGAGGGGGGGGGGCTTAATGGGCCTACATGGGCCTTAGTGGAAATAGAGGGTAGCAAGGGGAGTGTGGGGCGCGCCCCCAAGACCCAAACTGAATTGGTTTAGGGCAAGGGGGGCCGGCCCCCTCTTTCCTTCTCCTCCTCTCCCTTTCCTTCCCCCTCTCCTACTCCTACTAGGAAAAAGGAGGAGTCCTACTCCTAGTGGGAGTAGGACTCCCCATCTTGGCGCGCCTCTCCCTGGCCGGCCGCCTCCTCCCATTGCTCCTTTATATACGGGGGCAGGGGGCACCCCATACAGACAACAATTGATCATTGATCTCTTAGCCATGTGCGGTGCCCCCTCCACCATAATCCACCTCGATCATATCGTAGCGGTGCTTAGGCGAAGCCCTGCGTCGGTAGCATCATCATCACCGTCCCCACGCCGTCATACTGAGAAACTCTCCTGTGAAGCTTTGCTAGATCGGAGCTCGCGGGACGTCATCGAGCTGAACGTGTGCAGAACTCGGAGGTGCCGTGCATTCGGTACTTGGATCGGTCGGATCATGAAGATGTACGACTACATCAACCGCATTGTGCTAACGCTTCCGTATTCGGTCTACGAGGGTACGTAGACACACTCTCCCCTCTCGTTGCTATGCATCACCATGATCCTGTGTGTGCGTAGGAAATTTTTTGAAATTACTACGTTCCCTAACACCAAGAGGGGAGTCCTACTCCCACTAGGAGTAAGACTCCTCCTTTTCCTAGTAGGAGTAGGAGAGGGGGAAGGAAAGGGAGAGGAGGAGAAGGAAAGAGGGGGCCGACCCCCCTTTCCATAAACCAATTCGGTTTGGGCCTTGCGGGGCGCGCCCCACACTCCCCTTGCTGCCCTCTATTTCCACTAAGGCCCATGTAGGCCCATTAAGCCCGGGGGGGTTCCGGTAACCCCCCGGTACTCCGGTATATGTCTGAAACCTTCCAGAACCTTTCCGGTGTCCGAACATAGTCGTCCAATATATCGATCTTTACGTCTCGACCATTTCGAGACTCCTCGTCATGTCTGTGATCATATCCGGCACTCCAAACTACCTTCGGTATGTCAAAACACAAAAACTCATAATACCGATCGTCACCGAACTTTAAGCATGCGGACCCTACGGGTTAGAGAACTATGTAGACATGACCGAGACACGTCTCCGGTCAATAACCAATAGCAGAACCTGGATGCTCATATTGGCTCCCACATATTCTATGAAGATCTTTATCGGTCAAACCACATAACAACGTACGCTGTTCCCTTTATCATCGGTATGTTACTTGCCCAAGATTTGATCGTCGGTATCTCAATACCTAGTTCAATCTCGTTACCGGCAAGTCTCTTTACTCGTTCCGTAATACATCATCCCGGAACTAACTCATTAGTTACAATGCTTGCAAGGCTTATAGTGATGTGCATTACCGAGTGGGCCCAGAGATACCTCTCCGACAATCAGAGTGACAAATCCTAATCTCGAAATACGCCAACTCAACAAGTACCTTCAGAGACACCTGTAGAGCACCTTTATAATCACCCAGTTACGTTGTGATGTTTGGTAGCACACAAAGTGTTCCTCCGGTAAACGGGAGTTGCATAATCTCATAGTCATAGGAACATGTATAAGTCATGAAGAAAGCAATAGCAACATACTAAACGATCAAGTGCTAAGCTAACGGAATGAGTCAAGTCAATCACATCATTCTCCTAATGATGTGATCCCGTTAATCAAATGACAACTCATGTCTATGGCTAGGAAACATAACCATCTTTGATCAACGAGCTAGTCAAGTAGAGGCATACTAGTGACACTCTGTTTGTCTATGTATTCACACATGTATCATGTTTCTGGTTAATACAATTATAGCATACATAATAAACATTTATCATGATATAAGGAAATAAATAATAACTTTATTATTATCTCTAGGGCATATTTCCTTCAGTCTCCCACTTTCACTAGAGTCAATAATCTAGTTCACATCGTCATGTGATTTAACATCAATAGTTCACATCTTTATGTGATTAGTTCACATCTCCATGTGACTAACACCCAAAGGGTTTACTAGAGTCGATAATCTAGTTCACATCGCTATGTGATTAACACCCAAAGAGTGATCATGTTTTCCTTGTGAGAGAAATTTAGTCAACTGGTCTGCCACATTCAGAGTCGTATGTATTTTGCAAATTTTCTATGCACTACTAGGAAAAGGCCTACTAATGGCGCACCTAATTTGACCATTAATGGCGCATTAGTGGTGCGCCATTAGTGCCACGCCATTAGTATATTTTACTAATGGCGCACCACTGGTGCGCCATTAGTATCTGGTATACTAATGGCGGACCACAGATGCGCCATTAGTGTATACAACAGTGCGCCATTAGTATGCCTCCCAGGGGGCCATGTATACCCAGGTGCTTTGGCATACTAATGGCGCACAACAACAAGATGCGCCATTAGTAACTTCGGCATACTAATGGCGCACTGTTCAATGATGCACCATTAGTATCCTTTGGCATACTAATGGCGCACTGTGATGTGATGCGCCATTAGTATGAATATTAGGTTTTTTTATTTTTTTTATTTTCTGTTTTTTGCACAGGTTACAAAATGTATAATTGGACAAAATATAGATAGCACACATCAACAACAGATTCATCGAATACAATAGAAGATTAGTCTCTGAATACAATTCATCATATTAGTCTCCGAATACAATTCATCATATTAGTCTCCGAATTGAAAAGACCGAACAAAGATAGAACATTATATTACAAGTCTCGAGACCGCGAGTAGCGAGTTTGTCTTCACATTACAAGTCGATATCGATCATCTAAACTACCATCACATAGAAGAGAGCTGCGGTCATCACGATGAGCATCATCACGATGAAACTCGTCTTCATCCGGTTCCTCCAACGCTCCCTCCTCTCTCCGCTAGATAGCGGGCGTATCTAGATTCGGCCTCGGCCCTAGTGGTGTACCCTTTGTAACTGTTACCACTGAATCGGTGAACCTGTCTCCGACACTCCTCCCAGTCGTCGTAGACTCCGGGAACCTTACCCTTGTACACGACATACGACGGCATCGCTATGCACTAGCCAAACGAAACGTTAGTACCAATTCACAGACAATACATAAGCAATATATAAGTATGCAACAGAACGATCGGAAGAGAAAAGCAAGACATTAATAGCATCAATTACATCTAAGTTGAACGACTCTCGAAACCAAAGAGACATACTACAAGTTCATTAAAGTTTAATTACAACATGAGCCAATCGATGTTTCAGAACTAGACACAGCATCATTGCTTTCGACTCGACTCAAGGGACCGGAGCGTGGATGAAGCCGCCGTCTATCGTGGGAGTCATGAACTAACGGTCGTTGTCAGCCTGCATTTGTAGCATTGTGTCGATGTCACTGTTGGACGGTTGATTTCTGAGGTAGAACTGCCCCGAGGTACGAAGGACATCTTGATAGATGATTTCCGCAAACTCCGACTGGATGCGAAAGAATTCTTGTCTGATGTCCGCGTCCTGGATTGCCGACACGCTCGCGGCCCAATCTATGAGTTTACTCGGTAGCAGAAGTTGATGATGGTCCCGTATGATCGCCCGCATGTGATGGATGGCGTAGTAGGCACCCTTCTGACCGCCAGGCGGCTGCTTGACGTAGCAGAACGTCGTATTGTGGGAGAACACGTGCTTGCCGTACTTATGAATAGGCCTGGTGAAGGTGCCTCCAGATTTGGCGTAGCCGGGGAGAACATCATCAAGAACCTTCTTGACATTTGTGTAGTCTACGTTCGAATGACGGTCCGGGTCAAAATACGTGGCCATGGAATATTTGGGGCTTAGGAGGATGAGCGTGCAATGTGTGTCACTACAGAAAACACGGAATGTTAAAAGAAAAACGATCGAAATCTAAGAATTCATATGTTACGGGGCGGTTGAGGGGAGGACTTACTCGGGAAAGTAAGGCACGAGGAAGGTGTCCTTATCTTGGTTTGCCAGAATGACACCTTCGAGGTAAGAACTCGCGACTTGCCGGTCCCCAGCGCTGCCCAAGATCTTGGCACGCATGTAGAAGGGGTCGACTATCACGATGTCCGGGGTCTTGTCGCGAATGATCCGCATCTCCATACTCAGCGAAAATAGCTGAACGAAGGTGTAGTGCAGCGGATGAAGGTTCAACATAGCGTGGATGTCATCAAACCGCAGGACGATCGTACCCCCGATGGAGTTATCCACAAAGCCCTTGCCCTCTGGCACCTTGGCCGCGAAAACCGGGTATGCCACATCCTTCTCTCTGAGACGCCGCTTCTCCAAAGAAAGAACAATGTCATGCAAACTCCGCATAGCACCGGTTGCAGCATCGAGCATATTTCTCGGTAGCATCGGCCTACCCGCCACATGCAGCCTCCTCATTAAATCCTCAGGTGAAGGTGGCCCGTCCTGAGCATGGATCGTACTCGGTGCCGGCTGGCCCGCACCATTGTTAGTCTTTCTTTTGCGTGCCTTCTTCTTCTCCTGTAATGGGACCGAGTTCTGCTCATAGACCACCTTCTTGAGTGTGTTGGGGCTGATAATATTTCGCACCTCGCCTATCTGAGGCTCGGTGAAGTCGGCAGCTGGAGGCGTCTCCTGAGAGCTGAACTGCAGACGACGCCTGTTGCAACTTGGCTTCTCCGCGGTACCAGCTAGATCGCGCATGTCTTTTGTTGGGTTGGGTTCTTGAGAAGGAGGCCCCATGAAGTCTCCACCGTACCCATGATCGGCAAAGTACTGATCGACGTTGGTAAATGTATCGTTGTCGTCGTCGTTTTGATCCTACGCCATATGCATGTTTGGATCCAGTGGCATAGGGATGTCCGGCACCGTTGCGGCGGTCTTGCCATGGGGCCGACTTGGCGCCGGCACGACTGGCGGTGTTGTCTTTGGGGTGGTGTCCCCCGCCCCCCAAATGAATCTGAATCTTCGGCCAAAGCAGGGGCCAGCTCGGGCAGGCGCTGAGGGTCATCATGTCATCATCGTCGGCCCCGACGGGTCGAATCGGAGGTAACAACTCGTCGCAGCCTGGCAGCACCCGAACCAGTTGAACCCTAAACAAGTTGGGTGGCATCTGGGTACCGTGGAACAAGGGGTTGCCCGGTTGAACGATTTTTCCCTTGGCGACATCGACCAACTCGTTGTTCACGAAGTGCAGGAGAGTGCACGGAATGTCAGCGGCGCCCTGCGAAAACATGTAGGGCGTCAGGGATGCCCAGTCAAAGGCAAGGAGATGAAGTCCTCGGCCGAGAGAGGCTTAATTAGTTACCATGATGATGGCGTCGAGCTCGGCTAATGTCGAGGCACCGCCAACGGCGGGCGTGCAGTTGACGGAGGGGCCGCTTGCTGCAGAGGTGCCGGCCGGCGTACACCCGGGTGCATTAAGCTCCCGTGCCGGTGTCGGAGACACCAATGGCCCCGCCATCGCGTTCTGCGAGTTGCTGGCCGTGAAGCTAGGAATCGGGGGCGGCCCCTGTTGGCCACCCGCAATCCACGCACTAATCCCCTGGATCAAGGTAGGCACAGTGGCGGTGATCGTCCTTCCGAGTTGTTGTTCCACTTGCTCTTGGACAATCTCCGGAATCCGCGCCACCTGTGCCCTGAGTTCTTCCTCGCGCGCCTGGCTTTCCGAGCTGGTCTTTTTCTCCTTTCGCCCACCAGTCTTATAGTATGACGACCATTTTGTCGACAAGCCTTTGCCGGCCACACGACCAGCTGACGTCGGCTTACTAATCTTATCCTTGATCTTCATTACATTCAACGCCCTATTTAGAGTGGTGTCCCAAGGGTTGCTCTTAGTCGACCCCACGCTACTGCTTTCAGTCGCCTGCGGAAGGAATGTGAACCATTTAGAAATTTGGCTTCATTAATTAGAATGCAACCATATGGAGCTAATTACACGGGGGTGTATTCCTTACCAGAACAAGCTCAAGCGCCCTGGTCTTCAGATCCGTGGTAAGCTCCTTTGTTTTCGGGTCCTTCTTGTACCGGGCCCTGACAAAGTTCCTGGTCTGCTTGTCACCGTATTTATCGAAGAGGGGCGGTAGGCCTTGCTCGGCACGGTCCGCCTCCTCCTTGTCCCATATAGGCTCCGCCACTCTGTAACCGCCGGGACCGAGTGTGTGTTCCCCTAAGTTCAGCTCCCGCATTTCTTTCCCCCACTTACTTGATTCGGAGTTTGCGGTGCTCGAGCAATTGATCTTGAAGTCGTTGTAGTCATCTTCGGTGATCGAAGGATTTTTCTCCTTGATCTTCTCATAACTCGCACCTTTCTCGATCATTCTCTTCACATTGCTTTTCCAAGTAGATAGGGCCTTGCTCATCTTCGTGAGGGCAGCATTGTTCACTTTATTCCCTTTGAGGCTTGTGTTTTCAAATTCAGCGGGGAACTTGTATCGTTCGTGCAGCTTTGTGAAGAGGAGGTTGCGCAAATTCCCTCGGTCAGGATGCCTCAGGTTCTCGGTGTTGATCGAGACGGTGCTCCGGAGAATGCACCCGAGCTGAAGCGAGTACCCCTTGACTATTCGTTCGGGCGCCGTTGGATTCCCATCGGAGTCCACTTCAGTAACTTCCTCCTTGAGGGTGCGGAGCACGGTCGGGTGCCGGTCCTTCTGTTGCCTCTTCGGTTGGCTGCCATATGTGCGTGCGCCGCCATCATCAGTGGTGGCATCCTCGGCGGCACCATCAGTGGTGGCATCAGTGGGGTCATCCTCGGCGGTACCATCAGTGGTCTCAGGATCGGTGGGGAAGGCGGCGTCCTCATACAAGTGAGGTTGTTCCTCCATCTCCTGGGACAGCTCCCAGAATGCCTTGACGCCCGAACCCCCGGCCTCATCGTTGTTGGCCATGTTTCTCTCTAAATAGGAACAAAGTTTGGTCAAAAAGTTGGTTATTGTCAAGGAACAAGATCATGGTCTCATCATTTAGGGTTTGTCGACACCGAGGCATCCTAAAAGCTAAGCTTTTATCATTGAGGGTTTTTCGACGCCGAGGCACCCTAAAAGCCTAAGTACTAAGATATCCCGGGGCACTTGATCCTACTTAATTAACTACTAAGATACCCCGGCCCATGCATTAGTCACAAGTACCCCATATGTCCTATTTTTAGCAAAGTCATGCTAAAATTCACGGAAAATTTCAGCATGACCTTTGCTGAAAATAGGACATATGGAGTACCCGAATTTGCCGGAACGGAAGTTAATCGACATTCCGGCAAACTCAAGGGCCTCTTGGGGTACCTGCAAAATCATTATCCAATGAAGGAATTGTGCCGCACACTGCTGCCTCACACTGCTGCCAAAATCATTATCGACATGCTGAACTTGTATTTCACTCTGCACAGCTGAACAGTCTAACAACCAGAAATATATAACAAGAACTACACTGCAACCAGAAAATTTAATCATGGAGATTACACTAAAAATATGGGCTAAATTACACTGTAATTCTAGGGTATATTACACTGACAAATACACTCAAAATATGGGATAAATTGCACTATAATTCTGGGGTATATTACACTGAGAATTCATCAAAAGTTGCTGAGCTTACACTAAAATACATCTGCACTGCAGGGCTTGTACACACAAATTCAGTGAGATGATCTAACACTGACAAAATAAAGGAAACACCTACTGAACCAATACAGGGCTAAAAACACATGGGGATTACACTTAAAAACATCCAGTGAAAGGCACTAGAAAACCATATAGACACAGGAATAAAGCAGAGCTGACTCATTAAATCTGATACACTGAGAAAACCCTAAACTAGGGAAACTAATCACCTGCATCTAACCTACCAGGAGGTAACTGAAAAAATTCAAGAACTACAACAGCAACACGAACCAATACAGAGATATGAAAGCACAAGTTACTAGCATTTGCCTAAAAACTACATAACTAGGATATGAAAGCACAAGTTACTAGCATTTTCCTAAAAACTACATAACTAGTGGACCAACTCTCTGTCTGTAACAAGAACTATAACTAGGAAGCTACCACCAGATGCACTTGGGGATATACTAGTTATGCACTTCACATCCGGATGGTAATTACCTAGTATTTTAAGCTAAAATTACCTAGTAAGTGCTCAATCAATAAGGTACAAGGTAAACTGAATTGACTTTCCAAATTGACAAGCGCAGACAGAGCATAAGCAAAGAGGTCAACTGCTAATATCTATTCAATGCAAATAGTAGACATCTGAGTTCTGGTGCTCATATTGGAACATCCAGAACACCAAAGGCATCTTCAAAGTGAAAATTCTTACCCCTACACAACTATTCGGCATAATCAAAATTCAAAAGTAACATTCTTCGATATAGATCATGGGTGCTCGGGGGAAAGTAGCACAAACAGACAATGCAAACAACCAATCAACTAGTGAAGCCAATCAAGAACCTAGAGATATAGCTAGCAAACTGAGAAGCACATGCAGAGCAAAAGCGAAAAGGTTACATGTTCACTGCGAAATAATAGATGCGTGAGTTCCAGTGCCCATATATGAAAAATTTGAGCAGCAAAGGGCATCATCATCAAAGTGAAACTCTTAAGCCCTACATAATTATACAGCCTTGATCACACATGACATACTAGATTTAGATCTATTGTAGTAAATATAAGTACTTGGATGCTTAGATTTAAAGTAAAGTGCACGAGCAGGCAATGCAAACACACAATCAATTGGTGAAAACCATCGACATCCTTGGGACAAATACGGTGCATCAAACCTAGATAATCAGTGGACCAATTCTAAGTATGTATCAAGAACTATAGCTAGGAAGTTAGCAACAGTTGAACTTGGGGATATACTAATCATGAACAATCTCTCCTGGTCGGTCCATCTCAGAAATCATACCATTGTCTAAAACTTCTTAATAGATTCAGATCATCTAACTGTGAATCATGTGATTTGGGGTTTCAATTTTAGATCATCTTTTACTTATCAACAAGATTGCAACAGTTGCAGACACCTCACACTAACAGTTTCAGACTTGAATAGATTCAGATAACTAAGAAGAACATATCCGGAGGAGGGAGGGAGGATGGGGGTGCATTACCCTAATGTGCTAAACGATGTAAGCGCGTGCGCGCGAGGAGGAGAGGGGGAGAGGAGGAGGGGGAGCTCACGGTGGCCGTAGGGATAGGGCAGTGGGGCGCGGGGAGGATGTCGGGGACGACAACGATGCAGGGGAGGAGGCGACGAGGTCCGGGTGGTGGTGGTGCTCCGGCGACGGTGGTGTGGACGGGGCGGCGTCCGGGCCGCCGGCGACGAGGGCGGCGGGGCGATGGCGTCCAACGAGGTGGGGCGACGGGGAGAGCGGCCTCGATGTCGGGGCCTCGGGCGGCGGTGGTTGGAGACGTCGCGGCGGGGTCGAGGCAGCGTCGGGGCGGCGTCGAGGCGGCGGGGCAGCGGCGTCGGGAGAGGAGAGGGGAAGGGGATCGAGGGCGAGGGCGAGGGAGAGAGAGGGGATAGGTTTGGGCCGGGGTGGAAATATGGATGGGGGCGGCACAATACTAATGGCGCACCACCCCTCGGTGCGCCATTAGTATTTTTTTTTATTTCTGCTCGAGCCGACAGGTTATCTTCCACCTGACCTGATCCACACCAAGTTCCCTCTACTAGCTCGACTGGTTAATAGCCAGTTCTCACACCAGGAGGTCCTGGGTTCGATTCCCAGGCTCCACAATTTTTTTATGCATTTAAAATGTTGTTTGATACTTATTTGTGTTTAAATATGTTCAAACTTGCTTAAATCATAACAGTAATATTTTTTTTATAAGACAGTAATAATTTTTTAAAAAATATCATCAAACAGTAATGCCGGTGGAGCGGGGGAGGGTGCGCGGGGTGCGGGGGGTCGGCGGCGGCCGGTGGACCGGGGGGTGCTCGGCGGCGAGGGGGGCCGGATCTGGCGAGGTGGGATAGCGATCGAGATGGAGGGGGATTGAGATCGAGTGTCCATGAAATTTAAAAATATTCATGATAGTTCAAAAAGTGCCCATGAAATACAATCGAGAAATGAAGGCTATGATTTAAATATAATCAATCTTAGCTAGCTATCTGTTCACAATCTTCTTTCCCTTCTTTTTCGCAAATGGAGTTCTTCTGTGGAACGGACGTCCTTTAGGTAGGGTGGTCATGCTTCTTCTTGTGGTGTATGCTGCTACTTCATCATCGTCGTCATGTTCGATCCTCGGGTCGCCGTACTTGTCGAAGTCTTGCTCATTGGCTACTCTATCCATTCCGATGATCTTCCTTTTGCCTCTCCTCACGACAACACAACTGGGCTTTGACGGGTCGGTAATGAAGAAGCATTGGTCCACTTGGGAAGCCAGTACCCATGGCTCATTTTTCGCGGTGACGTTTGCGCCCGCGGTCTTGGATTTGGCTTCGGGTATAACCATGGTGGTGAAATACCGGTCTTCTTTTAGGACGCTCTTGGCCCATCTGACACGGAACATCGGGACCTTCTCTCTAGCGTAGCTCAGCTCCTAGATCTCCTCGATCCTTCCGTAGTATCTGTCCTTGTCGTTACCGGTGTAGGATTCCATCGTTACCCCGGAGTTCTGATAACCATCGCTCTTCATGTCCTTGGCCTCGGTGTAGAATGTGTAGCCGTTGATATCGTATGCCTCATAGGTCATCAGGTTGTGCTCGGCGCCCTGTGACAAGGCGAATATGAGTTGTTCGTCCGCGGAAGAATCCTCATGTAAAGGGTACGACAGAAGCTTCTGCTTGAACCAACGCGTGAAACATGAGTTGTGCTCTTTGAGTATATCTCCGTCCGTCCTCTGTTGGCCTCGGTCATTATACGTCTTCTTAATAAAGGTTTTGTGCTCTACCACCCAAGGATCGACCACGTCTATGTGTTGTAGCGCGACTAGGTTTGTTCTTTCAAAGTCGGCGAGTCGACCCACGAAGTCGACATGCATTTCGCGGCGACCCTCACGGTGACCCCATCCAGCGAGCCTGCCGAGGTGCCTGTTGACGGGCAGACCAATGGGGTTCTCGATGCCTAAATAATTCGTGCAGCAGGAGATGCACTCTTCGGTCAGAAAGCCCCTGGCTATGCTTTCCTCTGGATGTGACATGTTGCGAACGTATCCTTTGATGACACCATTCATCCTTTCAAATGGCATCATGCTGTGCAGGAACGTCGGCCTGAGTTGGATGATACCGTCCACGATATGGACTAGCAGATGCACCATAACATCGAAGAATGCAGGCGGGGAGTACATCTCAAGCTCGCATAGTATCATTACGATCTCTTCCTGTAGCCTTCTGAGTTGCCTCACGCCAACAGACTTCCGAGAGATGACGTCGAAAAAGTTGCATAGGCCAAATAGGGTTTCACGGACGTGCGCGTCCATGATCCCACGGATTGCAACTGGAAGTATCTGCGTCATCAGCACGTGACAGTCATGAGACTTCATCCCGCTGAACTTCAGCTTCGCTGGGTCTAGGTATCTGCTTATCTTCTCCGCGTAACCGTAAGGAAGTTTTACTCCTACGAGGCAGGTGAAAAACTGCTCGATCTCCTCCTGACTTAGAGTGAAGCACGCGGGAGGGTAGTCATTTCCGGTCTTCTTGGCCTTTTTGCCTTTGCGACGACTTTCCGTGTCCTGCTTCGCCTCATCATCATCATCATCATATATAGCGTGAAGCTCCTGCCTGATGCCCATTGATTTCAAGTCTGCCCTTGCTTTCGGCCCATCTTTGGTCCTCTCTGGCATATTGAGCAGGGTACCAAGCAGACTCTCGCACACGTTCTTCGTGATATGCATGACATCAAGGCTGTGAGGCACACGGTGGATCTTCCAGTACGGCAAGTCCCAGAAAACAGACCTCGTTTTCCATACCTTCAGCAGCGGCTCTGGCGCCTTTCACTTCTTAATTGGCTCTGGCGCCTTTTGCTTCTTTCCCGGCAGTGGGCGGTCTTTCCAATTTTTCAATAGCTCGTCTATTTCCTCGCCGCTCCTCGTACGCGGGCGTCCTCGGGGTCCGGTTTCACCATCGAACAGATCCTTGCGTTTTCTCCACGGGTCGTCGTCGCGAAGCCACCTTCGATGTCCCATGAACACGATTTTTGAAGACCCGGGATCTCTATCTAGCTGGCGATACGTTGTGTCATCCATGCACCTGACGCATCCAGAAAATCCATGGACCACCTGCCCCGCGACATATACGTAACCGAGATAGTCGTGCACCGTCGTGAGCAGCGCGGCTCTCATAGGGAAATATTCTTTCTCTGTGGTGTCCCACGTATTGGCTGGCGTTTTCCACAGCGTGTCAAGCTCCTCTTTCAGCAGCCCCATATACAGATTGATGTCGTTCCCCGGTTGTTTCGGTCCTTCAATTAGCATAGTCATGTGAATGTACTTCCTCTTCATGCACAACCAGGGGGGAAGATTGTACATCCACACAAACACAGGCCAGGTGCTATGTGTGCTTCTCTGGCTGCCAAACGGATTGACTCCATCGGTGCTCGCGCCCAGCATGATGTTCCTTGGATCGTTCCCAAATTCTGGGTCTTCGAAGTTCAACGCTTGCCACTGGCTCGCATCCTTAGGGTGACTCAGCATCTTGTCTTTTTTATCTATCTCTGGATCATTTGCGTCATCTTCTCGCTTCTTCTACTCCCTATTCGCGTGCCAACGCAAGAGCTTTGCTACCTTAGGGTCCGCGAAATACCGCTGCAGACGAGGAGTGATCGGAAAGTACCACACCACTTTTCGAGGAGCTTTCTTCCTCTTCTTGTATCGAGTGACGCCGCACACCGGACATATGGTAGACTCCGCGTGCTCGTCTCGATAAATGATGCAATTGTTCATGCACACATGGTATTTCACGTGCGGTAAATCCAGAGGACACACGATTTTCTTCGCCTCCTCCAAACTGGTCGGGCACTTGTTCCCCTTGGGAAGACGTTCGTGCCAGAATGACATGTTCTCGTCGAAGCATGTGTCGGTCATTTTGTGTTTTACCTTCATCTCCAGAGCCATGAGCGTTACTTTCAGGCGGGTATCCTCGGGCCTGCATCCTTCATACAATGGAGTAACCGCGTCAAACTCAAGTTGATCCATCTTGGCTTTCTCTCGGGCGGCAGCTCTTGCGTTATCTGTCTGCTTGAGAAGCAGCTCTTGAATATGAGGGTCCTGCACCCAGCCCATCGATGGTCCAACATCGTCTGCTCCGCCGGCATCATCATCTTCATGATCATGCCCGTCGTCTGCTCCGGCATCTTCCTCATCATCATGTCCTGCATCTTCTACATGATGACTGTGTACAGCATCACCGTCGTGATCATCTCCTGGGGATTCTTCGTCTTCTCGCCCGCCCGAGCCGCGGTGGTTGTCTTGCTGCCCTTCCTCATTTCTTGCCCGGCCCCCATGGACGACTTCGTAGTCATCTTCATCACCTTGCCACCGATAGCCATCCATGAAACCACGCAAGAGCAGGTGGTCCCGCACCTGCCCGGATTCCGGGTCCGCAATAAGGCTCTTCAGCTTGCATCTTCGACACGGACATCTTATCTCCATCTCGTTCTTTTGAAGCATCTCGGCCTCTGCGGACCTCAAAAACCTATTCACGATGCCTTCGGTCATCGCGCGGACCACGGTCGCCTGCGGGGTAGAGCAAAATGATATTTTAGAACCAAGAAAAATTTTGGCATGAATTTCCCTAAAAATAGGACCAAAATGAATGCTTAATGCCAAAATTCTCGCCGAAACGGAAATGAATCAACATTCCGGCAAAATATTGTCAACTATCGCATTTTAAATACCGGTACACCTCCAAACACAAACACATATGCAACACCACAAACATATGCAACACCACGAACATACATAGATCTAGCTAGGCCATAAAAAGTGCATGTGCACATTGTTGTAGGGAGAACAACATAAATATAGCTTCCCCCCTTACTTACCTATCAAAACAAGGTAATTTAACCACTTAAATTGAATGAATCTATGGTGGAAATGAGGTGAAAAAGAGGAGGCACCCGAGACAAGGAGGAGGTGGAGAGAATGAAGTGGGGAGAAAGTGAGTGTGGGTAGGAGAGGCTGTCCAAAATATCTTGTTGCTGCCCACTTACTAATGGCGCACCAACTCTAAATGCGCCATTAGTAATCCAGGTTACTAATGGCGCATCTTCTGGTGGTGCGCCATTAGTAGTTTTGCAAAAAAAACATACTAATGGCGCACTGTGCCATTACTAGTTTAAACTAGTAATGGCGCACGGTCGAACAGTGCGCCATTAGTAGTTTTGCAAAAAAAGGAATAAAAATATAATAAAAAAACAACATTAGTGGCGCACTTTCCGGCAGGTGCGCCATTACTAGTTACAACTAGTAATGGCGCACTGTGTCTGGATGCGCCATTAGTATGTTTGGACAGGCGCACTAGTTCAAAAAAAATTTGATACTAATGGCGCACCCTGGGCCAGGTGCGCCATTAGTAGTTTCAGCTCTAATGGTGTATCAGAAGGTGGTGCGCCATTAGTATATACTAATGGCACACCGCTTGTCTGGTGCGCCATTAGTGTCAATCCCATCTATAGCCCTTTTTCAAGTAGTGATGTCTACAATGCTTTGCACGGAGCTACTCTAGCTAATTGCTCCCACTTTCAATATGTATCTAGATTGAGACTTAGAGTCATCCAGATCGGTGTCAAAGCTTGCATCGACCCAACTCTTTACGACGAACTCTTTTATCATCTCCATAACCGAGAAATATTTCCTTAGTCATCTAAGGATAATTTTGACCATTGTCCAGTGATCTACTCCTCGATCACTATTGTACTCCCTTGCCAGAATCTTGCTAAGGAAATACAATAGATCTGGTACACAGCATAGCATACTTTATAGAACCTATGACTGAGGCATAGGGAATGACTTTTCATTCTCTTTCTATTTTCTGCCGTGGTCGGGTTTTGAGTCTTTACTCAACTTCACACCTTGCAACACAGGCAAGAACTCCTTCTTTGACTTTTCCATTTTGAACTATTTCAAAATCTTGTCAAGGTATGTACTCATTGAAAATATATCAAGCGGCTCGATTTATCTATATAGATCTTGATGCTCAATATGTAAGCAGCTTCATCGAGGTCTTTCTTTGAAAAACTCTTTTCAAACACTCCTGTATGCTTTCCAGAAAATTCTACATTATTTCCGATCAACAATATGTCATTCACATATACTTATCAGAAATGTTGTAGTGCTCCCACTCACTTACTTGTAAATACAGACTTCACCGCAAGTCTGTATAAAACCATATGCTTTGATCACTTTGTCAAAGCATATATTCCAACTCCGAGATGCTTGCACCAGTCCATAGATGGATCGCTGGAGCTTGCTCACTTTGTTAGCACCTTTAGGATCGACAAAACCTTCTCGTTGCATCATATACAACTCTTATTTAAGAAATCCATTAAGGAATACAGTTTTGACATCCATTTTCCAGATTTCATAAAATGCGGCAACTGCTAACATGATTTAGACAGACTTTTAAGCATCGATACGAGTGAGAAAATCTCATCGTAGTCAACACCTTGAACTTGTCGAAAACATTTTATGACAATTCGAGCTTTGTAGATAGTAACACTACTATCAGTGTCCGTCTTCCTCTTGAAGATCCATTTATTCTTAATGACTCACCGATCATCGGGCAAGTCAATCAAAGTCCATACTTTGTTCTCATACATGGATCCCATCACAGATTTCATGGCCTCAAGCCATTTCACGGAATCTGGGCTCATCATCGCTTCCTCATAGTTCGTAGGTTCGTCATGGTCTAGTAACATGACTTCCAGAAAAGATTACCGTACCACTCTAGTGCGGACCATACTCTGGTTGTCCTACGTGGTTCGGTAGTAACTTGATATGAAGTTTCATGACCATCATCATTAGCTTCCTCACTAATTGGTGTAGAGATCACTAGAACTGATTTCTGTGATGAAATACTTTCCAATTCGGGAGAAGGTACAGTTACCTCATCAAGTTCTACATTCCTCCCACTCACTTATTTCGAGAGAAACTCCTTCTCTAGAAAGGATCCATTTTTAGCAACAAAGATCTTGCCTTTGGATATGTGATAGAAGGTGTACCCAACAGTTTCCTTTGGGTATTCTATGAAGACACATTTCTTCGATTTGGGTTCGAGCTTATCAGGTTGAAACTTTTTCACATAAGCATCGCAGCCCAAAGCTTTAAGAAACAACAGCTTAGGTTTCTAGCCAAACCACAGTTCATATGGTGTCATATCAACGGATTTAGATGGTGCCCTATTTAATGTGAATGCAGTTGTCTCTAATGCATAACCCAACATGATAGTGATAAATCGGTAAGAGACATCATAGATTGCACCATATCTAATAAAGTACGGTTATGACGTTCGTACACACGATTATGCTGTGGTGTTCCAGGTGGCGTGAGTTGCGAAACTATTCCACATTGTTTCAAATGAAGACCAAACTCGTAACTCAAATATTCTCCTCCACGATGAGATCGCAGAAACTTTATTTTCTTGTTACGATGATTTTCCACTTCACTCTAAAATTCTTTGAACTTTTCAAATGTTTCAAACTTATGTTTCATCAAGTAGATATACCCATATCTTCTCAAATCATCTGTGAAGGTCAGAAAATAACGATACCCGCCGCGAGCCTCAACACTCATCAGACCGTATACATCAGTATGTATTATTTCCGATATGTCATTTTCTCGCTCCATTGTTCCGGAGAATGGAGTCTTTAGTCATCTTGCCCATGAGGCATGGTTCGCAAGCATCAACTGATTCATAATCAAGTGATTCCAAAAGCCCATCGGCATGGAGTTTCTTCATGCGCTTTAGACCAATATGACCCAAACGGCAATGCCACAAATAAGTTGCACTATCATTATTAACTTTGCATCTTTTGGCTTCAATATTATGAATATGTGTATCACTACGATCGAGATCCAACAAACCAATTTCATTGGGTGTATAACTATAGAAGGTTTTATTCATGTAAATAGAACAACAATTATTCTCTAACTTAAATGAATAATAGTATTGCAATAAACATGATCAAATCATATTCATGCTCAACGCAAACACCAAATAACATTTATTTAGGTTCAACACTAATCCCGAAAGTATAGGGAGTGTGCGATGATGATCATATCATTCTTGAAACCACTTCCAACACACATCGTCACTTCACCCTTTAACTAGTCTCTGTTCATTCTGCAACTCTCGTTTCAAGTTACTACTCTTAGCAACTGAACTAGTATCAAATACCGAGGGGTTGCTATTAACACTAGTAAAGTACACATCAATAACATGTATATCAAATATACCTTTGTTCATTTTGCCATCCTTCTTATCCGCCAAGTATCTAGGGGTAATTCTGCTTCCAGTGACCAGTCCCTTTGCAGTAGAGGCACTTAATCTCAAGCTTAGGTATAGACTTGGGCTTCTTCACTTGAGCAGCAACTTGCTTGCCGTTTTTCTTGAAGTTACCCTTTCTTCCCTTTGCCCTTTTCTTGAAACTAGTGGTCTTGTCAACCATCAACACTTGATGTTATTCTTGATTTCTACCTTCGTCGATTTCAGCATCACGAAGAGCTTGGGAATCGTTTCCGTTATCCGTTGCATATTATAGTTCATCACGAAGTTCTAGTAACTTGGTGATAGTGACTAGAGAACCCTGTCAATCACTATCTTATCTGGAAGATTAACTCCCACTTGATTCAAGTGATTGTAGTACTCAGACATTCTGAGCACATGCTCACTAGCTGAGCTATTCTCCTCCATCTTGTAGGCAAAGTACTGTCAGAGGTCTCATACCTCTTGACACGGGCATGAGTATGAAATACCAATTTCAACTCTTAGAACATCTTATATGTTCTGTGGCGTTCAAAACGTTTTTGAAGTCCCGGTTCTAAGCCGTAAAGCATGGTGCACTAAACTATTAAGTAGTCATCATACCGAGCTTTGTCAAATGTTCATAACGTGTGCATCTGCTCCTGCACTAGGTCTGTCACCTAGCGGTGCATCAAGGACATAATTCTTCTGTGCAGCAATGAGGATAATCCTCAGATCACGGATCCAATCCGCATCATTGCTACTAACATATTTCAACTTTATTTTCTTTAGTAACATATCAAAAATAAATGGTGAGCTACATCACAAGCTATTGATCTACAACATAGATATGCAAATACTATCAGGACTAAATTCATGATAAATTAAAGTTCAATTAATCATATTACTAAAGAACTCCCACTTAGACAGACATCCCTCTAACCATCTAAGTGATCACGTGATCCATATCAACTAAACCATGACCGATCATCACGTGAAATGGAGTAGTTTTTAATGGTGAACATCACTATGTTGATCATATCTACTATATGATTCACGCTCGACCTTTCGGTCTCAGTGTTCCGAGGCCATATCTGCATATGCTAGGCCCGTCAAGTTTAACCCGAGTATTCTGCGTGTGCAAAACTGTCTTGCACCCATTGTAGATGAACGTAGAGCTTATCACACCTGATCATCACGTGGTGTCTCGGCACGACAAACTTTGGCAACAGTGCATACTTAGGGAGAACACTTGTACCTTGAAATTTATAGTAAGGGATCATCTTATAAAGCTACCTCCGAACTAAGCAAAATAAGATGTATAAAAGATAAACATCACATGCAATCGATATAAGTGATATGATATGGCCATCATCATCTTGTGCCTGTGATCTCCATCTCCAAAGCACCATCATGATCACCATCGTCACCGGCTTGACACCTTGATCTCCATCAAAGCATCGTTGTCGTCACGCCAACTATTGCCTCCACGACTATCGCTACCGCTTAGTGATAAAGTAAAGCAATTACATGGCGATTGAATTTCATACAATAAAGCGACAACCATATGGCTCCTGCCAGTTGCCGATAACTCCATTACAAAACATGATCATCTCATACAATAAATATAGCATCATGTCTTGACCATATCACATCACAACATGCCCTGCAAAAACAAGTTAGACGTCCTCTACTTTGTTGTTGCAAGTTTTACGTGGCTGCTACAGGCTGAGCAAGAACCCTTCTTCCTACGCATCAAAACCACAACGATATTTCGTCAAATTAGTGTTGTTTTAACCTTCAACAAGGACCAGGCGTAGTCACACTCGGTTCAACTAAAGTCGGAGAAACTGACACCCGCCAGCCACCTGTGTGCAAAGCACGTCGGTAGAACCAGTCTCGCGTAAGCGTACGCGTAATGTCGGTCCAGGCCGCTTCATCCAACAATAGCACCGAACCAAAGTATGACATGCTGGTAAGCAGTATGACTTGTATCGCCCACAACTCACTTGTGTTCTACTCGTGCATATAATATCTACGCAATAACCTGGCTCGGATGCCACTATTGGGGAACGTAGTAATTTCAAAAAAAATCCTATGCACACACATGATCATGGTGATGCATAGCAGCGAGACGGGAGAGTGTGTCCATGTACCCTCGTAGACCGAATGCAGAATCGTTAGTAGAACGCGGTTGATGTAGTCGTACGTCTTCACGATCCGACCGATCCAAGTATCGAACGCACGACACCTCCGAGTTCTGCACACGCTCAACTCGATGACGTCTCGCGAGCTCTGATCCAGCAAAGCTTCACAGGAGAGTTTCGTCAGCACGACAGCGTGGTGATGGTGATGATGATGCTACCGACGCAGGGCTTTGCCTAAGCACCACTACGATATGATCGAGGTGGATTATGGTGGAGGGGGGCACCGTAGACAGCTAAGAGATCAATGATCAATTGTTGTCTATGGGGTGCCCTCCTATCCCCGTATATAAAGGAGCAAAGGGAGGAGGCGGCCGGCCAGGGAGAGGCACGCCAAGAGGGGGAGTCCTACTCCCACTCAGAGTAGGACTCCTCCTTTTTCTAGTAGGAGTAGGAGAGGGGGGAGGAAAGGGAGAGGAGGAGAAGGAAAGAGGGGGCCGGCCCCCCTTTCCCTAAACCAATTCGATTGGGGCCTTGGGGGCGCGCCCCACACTCCCCTTGCTGCCCTATATTTCCACTAAGGCCCATGTAGGCCCATTAAGCCCCCCGGGGGGATCCGGTAACCCCCCCCCCCCGGTACTCCAGTATATGTCTGAAACCTTCCAGAACCTTTCCGGTGTCCGAACATAGTCGTTCAATATATCGATCTTTACGTCTAGACCATTTTGAGACTCCTCGTCATGTCTGTGATCATATACGGGACTCCAAACTACCTTCGGTACATCAAAACACAAAAACTCATAATACCGATCGTCACTAAACTTTAAGTGTGCGGACCCTATGGGTTCGAGAACTATGTAGACATGGCCGATACACGTCTCCGGTCAATAACCAATAGCAGAACCTGGATGCTCATATTGGCTCCCACATATTCTACGAAGATCTTTATCGGTCAAACCGCATAACAACATACGTTGTTCCCTTTGTCATCGGCATGTTACTTGCCCGAGATTCGATCGTCGGTATCTCAATACCTAGTTCAATCGCGTTACCTGCAAGTCTCTTTACTCGTTCCGTAATACATCATCCCAGAACTAACTCATTAGTTACAATGCTTGGAAGGATTATAGTGATGTGCATTACCGAGTGGGCCCAGAGATACGTCTCCGACAATCAGAGTGACAAATCCTAATCTCTAAATACGCCAACTCAACAAGTACCTTCGGAGACACCTGTAGAGCACCTTTATAATCACCCAGTTACATTGTGAAGTTTGGTAGCACACAAAGTGTTCCTCCAGTAAACGGGAGTTGCATAATCTCATAGTCATAGGAACATGTATAAGTCATGAAGAAAGCAATAGCAACATACTAAACGATCAAGTGCTAAGCTAACGGAATGGGTCAAGTCAATCACATCATTCTCCTAATGATGTGATCCTGTTAATCAAATGACAACTCATGTCTATGGCTAGGAAACATAACCATCTTTGATCAACGAGCTAGTCAAGTAGAGGCATACTAGTGACACTCTGTTTGTCTATGTATTCACACATGTATCATGTTTCCGGTTAATACAATTCTAGCATGAATAATAAACATTTATCATTATATACGGAAATAAATAATAACTTTATTATTGCCTCTAGGGCATATTGCCTTTAGAAAGATGCTTGCATTTGACGTTATTTTTTTGAGCATCTAGTTGCACAAGCCTCTTCTCTTATGTTGTGAGATAGCCAGGAACCTCAATCATGTATCCATTTGCACAACCTGCCACATGTCATCATCAATGGCCTTGCTATGAATCCTCATATTTTGTTTCCAGAAAGGACAATACATCCCATCGAAGAAAGATATCTTCTCCGTAGACTTGAAGTTAACTATGGAAGACATACTAAAACTCCAAGGTGGTTAGACCTTAAAAAGCAAAGAAACGCAATACATTACTCTGATACCAATTGTAGGATACGAGTATATCGACCCGAGAGGGTGAATGAGAGATTTAAAATTTCATTTGAAACTTAAATACTCTCAATACATCACAGCGGAAATAAGATGAAGCACATGCAGTTCTACGAAAGAAAACTACTACAGAAAGAAAATAAGACATCATAGAAAGGATATCTTTTCAGAAAGTAACAACTAGAACTCGGGTAGAAAACTCTGACAGAAAACACTACTGGAAGGAAATAGTTAGCACTACTGTGAAATACTAGTCAGAACATTTCTAAGAAGAATAACTAGGTAGCAGTAGATAAAGAACCGGCTAACAGAGAAACAAATCATCAAGTTGAAATACAAAGATGAACATGTCGAAGTGTCGAAACTAGTGTGTACTGATATACAATAGAACAACACAGATAGAAAACTAACCAGTATTACTAAAAGAAATGTTATATATAGAAATAACTAGTGTTGCTCAGTGGCGATAGGTGATTTGGTAGACCATTTCACTATTATGCAAAAGAGGTATGTCTAGTTGGAGGGGCTTGTGATTGAACACATGAGCAAACCTCTTTTCGTCCTATTATCCTCAATGTGAAGTTCCTCAAACTTCAATTGATTTCACTCAAGGTAGTTTCTATCAGCAATCTCCAAACCTTGACTTTGCTTCACAAACCACAATGACTCTTGGTTATTGAAGACTTTTCTTCAATGACCAGAATTACTCTTAGTCACTCAAACAAACACCTAACTATCTAGAGAGTTAACTAGCAGCTCTCAAGAGTAATAGGTTCAAAGCTCTCGACTTAGATCTCTGTGATGCTCAACCACTATCTAAGTTTTGGGCTCTGGTTCTTTTCAGTGGATTTACTCAAATCTCTCGGAGAGGGGTGCTCAAGCAATCTTATCGGAAAATCAAACGGAGTAGACGACCACCATGGTAGGCACGAGGTGGTTATTTATAGTCGAGGCACCCCATAGGGTGAAATGATCATTAAGGGCATGCGTCCCGGCGAATGGCTAACCAACATGTTTCCAACGGTTGGATTTCAAACTCACATGACAACTTTACTTGAGGAACAAGTAAAGCCCACTCCTTTGCTAGATCATTTCTCACATAGCCGAGAAGAACCTCGTCTCTGGATAACAAGTAAATGATTTTGTGCATGAACATATTTCTCTCCACTCACTTGGGATAAGTTTCTATTAAGCACCATAAAGACAAAAGTCTTGAAATATTGACCCCCTCTTAAAGTACGGTCGTCCTATAATTGAAAGACATAAATGAACTACCAAAGAAAACAATATGTCTTCTCTTCGTCTTCACTCTTCTCTAATGCAGTCATTTTCTCTCGGACCACACTCTGTAGCAATTTCTTCACTTCATGAATATTTTCGTGGGTCGTCTCCGACACGCAATCTTCCCGGTAGTAAACTTCTCAAAGCTTAGCAATATTCTCTACTGTGCAGTTAACTTCCACCGAAGTTTATACCAAACTTCTCGGTAGCAAACTTCTCAAAGCTTAGCAATCTTCTTTGTTGCGTAGATAACTTCCGTAGAAGTTTATGGAAAACTCCTTGGAAGTAGCAATCTTCTTGGTAGCAGAATTCTCAAAATATTATAGCAATCTTCTCTAAACTCTAGGGACCTATTCTCTCCGTGTGCACTAGCAAACACATTAGTCACTCACTATTTCTGTCCAGCAATCTCCAAAACTCTTAGGGGAGTACATGGCACCAACAACTTTGTATTAGTTCGTTCGTTCGTGTCTTTAGCTATAAAGGGGGAGGAAATCATGTTCCATGTAATTATTTGTTTCAGCTCTTAGCAAAGGATGGACATTGACGCAAGCCAATAATTGGGTCACTTCTCGTGCGTAGCACTTGAGTTCCATAATACCACGAGTGTAGGTCTGATGTCGCTTGAAGCTACGTCGGTATTTCCCCAGAGAGGAAGGGATGATGCAGCACAGGAGCGGTAGGTATTTCCCTCAGATGTGAAACCAAGGTTATTGAACCAGTAGGAGAACCAAGCAACACAACGTAAACAGCACATGCATGCAAATAACAACTTCTCACAACCTGGCGTGTTAAAGGGGTTGTCAATCCCTTCCGGGGTACGGCGCCTCAAGGTAGGCAAACGGACGCGAGGTAAATTTGTAGTAAATTGATAGATCGAAGGCCAAATAAAATAAATAAGAAAAAATTGCAGCAAGGTATTTTTGTATTTTTAGTTTAATAGATCTGAAAATAAATGCAAAGAAAAAGTAGATCGCAAAGGCAAATATATGAGAAAGAGACTCGGGGGCCGTATGTTTCACTAGTGGCTTTTCTCGAGAAAAATAGCAAACGGTGGGTGAACAAATTACCGTTGGGTAATTGACAAAACTTCAAATAATCATGATGATATCCAGGCAATGATCATTACATAGGCATCACGTCCAAGCGACTCTTGCCTGCATCTACTACTATTACTCCACACATCGACCACTATTCAGCATGCATCTAGTGTATTAAGTTCATGGAGAAACAGAGTAATACAATAAGAACGATGACATGATGTAGACATGATCTATCTATGTAGAGATAGATCCCATCGTTTTATCCTTAGTAGCAACGATACATACGTGTCGTTCCCCTTCTGTCACTGGGATCAAGCACCGTAAGATCAAACCCACTACAAAGCACCTCTTCCCATTGCAAGATAAATAGATCAAGTTGGCCAAACAAAACCCAAATATCGGAGAAGAAATACGAGGCTATAAGCAATCATGCATAAAAGAGACCAAAGAAACTCAAATACTTTCATGGATATAAAAAGATAGATCTAATCATAAACTCAAAGTTCATCGATCCCAACAAACACATCGCAAAAGAGTTACATCATATGGATCTTCAAGAGACCATTGTATTGAGAATCAAGAGAGAGAGAGGAAGCCATCCAGCTACTAACTACGAACCCGAAGGTCTACAAAGAACTACTCACACATCATCGGAGAGGCACAAACGGAGATGGTGAACCCCGTCCGGGATGGTGTCTAGATTGGATCAATATTTCGTCGATTCCCCTAGGGTTTTTAAAATATTGAGGTATTTATAGAGCAAAGAGGCGGTCCGGGAGGCACCCGAGGTGGGCACAACCCACCAGGGCGCGCCTGGGCCTCCTGGCACACCCTGGTGGGTTGTGCTCTCCTCGGAGTACCCCCCAAGCGCGGCCAGGGCCCGTTATGTTCCTTCTGGTCCAAAAAAATCTCCGCAAAGTTTCATTGCGTTTGGACTCCATTTGGTATTGATTTTCTGTGATGTAAAAAAATGAAAAAAAATAGCAACTGGCACATGGCACTATGTCAATAGGTTAGTATCAAAAAATGAAATAAAATGACTATAAAATGATTATAAAACATTCAAGATTAATAATATAACAATATGGAATAATTAAAAATTATAGATACATTGGAGACGTATCAAGGCTGTTGTGTGTTTCCATTTTTGTTGAGGTGTAATGAACCTCACTCGAACATCTGTTAGGGGTTGTTTGGGTAGATAGAATATATAGAATGCAATCTCTACAAACTAGGAAAACCGTCCAACAGAAAAAAAATCTTGTTTGGGTACTCTAACTAATCCGTGGATATAAAGAACGTGTTTCTAGGAAACCCAAAATTTCATGGTTATGGAAAAACGACTACTAGTGGTTTTTCCAAAAACACGTTTCACATATACTGGATCGTAACTGAACTTCTCATGATGCGCTCGTTTCTCACGGCCCGCTCCTACCTATACTCACGGGAGCGATGGTTATCCAAACAAGAAATTAGATAGGCCAGCTTTTAGCCTTTTTGACACCAAACGTGATTCTACATAAACTGATTATTCATAGAAAAACTAGCAAAACCAATTTTACTAAAAATCTGCTATAAACAAGTTTTTGACAAACGCATGGCTAAGTATCACTATCCAAACAAGCACTTAGGGTATCTCCAACCCCGTGTCGCAAAATGCCCACAAACATTTGGATCGAGATGTCCATGCGTCTGAATTGTTGCAAACCGACACTAAACTTGGGGGAGGTTTGCGAATGTCCGGACCCCCACCACGTATGCGTCCAACCGCATGGCCCTACCCATAAAACTTTTACGTGTGACCATTTCTCTCGCACGACCGCTTCAACCGTACCGCTGGGAAGAGGCGCTGCATTCATGCCAGTCCAAAGCAGAAGTGACCGGTCTGCAGCATGTCGGGCATTGAAGGGGTGCGGCGATTGAGAGCACCGCCCACACCATGTCCGATCGCTCGCTCTCCGCGTCATGTTCGATGTCGGCTTAGAGCGACATGTCCGCTCGCTTGTTATCCGTGTCGCGTTCAATGCTGGCTCGGAGTGAGGCGGCCGAACTGGGCAATGGGAAGGCTTCCTATTACACTGAAGCCAATTGCCCTGTGTCCACGCGCCCAACATTGAATGGAATTTGCGGCCGAGAAACCCACTCTGGAAGCCCGCATTCAAACTGGTGTTTGCCCTGGCCGGCGCCCGATATATAAGCCATGCGTGCGTGATACATAAGCACCCTCGCGCACAGCAGAAACCGCACCACCTACGCTTCCCTCCACCGTTCAGGACCACTGGCGAGCCTCCAATTCCATTCATCCTCCGCTCACAACCTTCCTCCGACACAATGTGAGCGGCGACGCGATGTGGAAGCAGCTCTCGTCGGCGCAGAACCACGAGATGGTGCCCCTTGCAAACGGCTGGCAGACCCAATGTGCGTGACACATATAGTCCATACTACCACTGAGTTCGTCGGATGAAAGCTTGGAAGACAATGACCGATCGAATGAGGAGGCACCCGACAACTAGCCCGAGCCCGCACCAGGCTTCACCATGGCACGAGCATAGACGCACTTGGAGGCTGTCATGGCGGAGAAGGAGCCTGCACCGGCGGTCTCCGTGTTTCTGACGGTGCAGGCTCCTCAACCAGCACCGGATGAGAGCATCTACAACCGGACTTGTCAAATCCGTCCCCTATACGTCTGCGGGCGCGTCCACGAACATCGCCCGCCGGTCCCTCATATATTGCGCCCCACATCCACATACCTCAAATGCCGATCAGCAAATCCATGCATGTTGATCATACGATATAAATTGTCTGAATTCAATAGTTCGAAACAAAGCAAAGCAAATTATAGTTCAACAAACCGAACATGCCAAAATGAAATCAATATCCGAGCATGACGGATGGCTTCGGATCACTGGCCGGGCGACTGCTCCGAGCGGAATGCGTCATGCTCCGTCTGCATCCGGGCTGCCTGCTTCACCTGCATCCGGGCCATAGCCGCCCTCGCTGCTCGTACTCCCTACGGTCGTTGATCTTCTTTTTGTTGTTCGCAAGCCACTTCTTCACATGCTCATCCAAGAGGAGGCAGTTGCTCCACCATGTCCGAACCTCCCCGTGACGCCGTCGCCGCAACTTCCGGGTGACGTTCTCCGCCTTACAAGTCGAAGCCGATGAAGGAACACCGACGGACAAGGGGGAGTGCGTCTCCATTGCGGCGGTCGAGGACAGGCTAGACGACATCTCCGGCGGTGGATCGGGACCGGTGGTGAGGATTGGGAGCAAGGGTGAAGGACGACGAGGGTTCGGGCACGGGAAAGGTCGGAAGGTGGCGGGAGGAGGAGGAAGAGTTTGGTAGATTTGATGTAATTTACGATGGATCAGGCTGTCTGAGTCCGACGTGACGGACGTGCGATACGAGGGGTGTCGGTCAGCCCGAGCGTTTGATGCCCGTTTAAGAAGTGCGTCTGGGTCGAAAAATCGTGACTGGTTAGTGACCGGTTACCCGGCCAAATGTATGAGGCGAGTTTGAGATGCCGGCTATAGATACTCTGACGTAGGGACTCCCTAGCTTTTGCCTCGGTTTTGAAAAATATCTCGAAATGCAACAACCGAAATAGACCTACACACACTCTCTCTCTCCATGAGTCGAGTGAGGCTGTGGCTGGTTGGCTGCGTACGCGCATGATCGACACATCGGCTACATGCATGGCCCCCGACAAGCCATCCACGTACCCCCGTGACCGATCGATCGATCGATCGATGGAGCCATGGACGGACGTTACGGGACAACTGGACCTCGCGCGCGGGTCCCCTGCCCAGCCGCGTCAACTTGCCTACTACGTGGAGCTAGCCCCATCCTGACACCCTGACAGGTCAGCCGAGCTCCCCTCCCCCATGCACGCCCGATCACGCGACACCGGCGCCGGCCACGAGCGCGCGCTCCGCGTGGCGCGGCCGCCGTCGCCATCAGCCCCTCTCTCGCCGGACGCGGCGCAGCTGATCCACCGCGGCCCACTTAAGCGAGCAAGCAAGCACACCTGCACTGCACAGCTTCTTCTTTCCCCCACGCAAGCCCGCCCGGCCCCCGGCCGGGTCCCCCGCACGCGCGCCCGTGACGCGCCAGCCCGCCGTCGACGTCCATCTGATGCACATATATTCCGAATTCCCGATGTGTACGTGCGCTCTCAGTCTCAGTACGCCATGCGAGAAGAAACGCGTCGAGGGATGACTTTTCTTGTTCTTTTGCTTTGCGTGCAGTACATGATAAATTGATAATTAATTAGCCCGATCGGCTGTACTGATGATCAGTGGTGGTGATGGGTTATACACGCGCTATGGCAGGATCGTAGGCTTGATCACTGACGTTGACAGAGCATGTATAGTAATCAATGAATGGATACTCTCTACGGTTCTATTGTTTCTTACAGATGCAGGCAGCCATGGATGGATCCGCACTTGGCTCGTAGGATACTACGAAGTACGAGCCGGTACAGTGCACTGTGCAGTATGCTGTACCCGCTGGGCGCAACGGTTAAGCCAAGCAACCGGCCTGGCTCAGGCTCAGGCTCAGAGCCAGGCGTATACGGTACCGCATGCATGCCGGCCGGCCTCGCGCAAGCATGTACACCGTGGTCTATACTCCATGGGCGCCGCCCAGGCGGACACCGCACCGGCCTCGCTCTGTCGGCACGCATCTAGCCCAGTGCATGCGATGATGACCCTGTGCTATACATCAAGGGTGAAGAAGGCTCATGAGACAAGAAGAAGCGACACCACCATGCTCCATGTTCATATCAACGGACCTCTCGCCGCACCGTATAGCTTTCGTACGCGTGCGTAGCCATCTATGCGCCTATGTGCACGCCTCATGGACCAGGCGAAAAGATGGATCCTTCTGCGCCAGGCACATGCATGTACATCCATGTGGGGGGCCGATGGATGGATGGATGGATGGATGGCAAGCCTCGAGCAGTCGTCGTCGTCGTCGTGGTGGTGGTGACATGTTACATGTGCTACGTAGTACGTACTCGGCCCTCGCAGAAAGAAAGGGAGAAAAGACCCTCGTCCGTCCTACGAGCGATGGGTGGATCCCAACTCTACGCGCTTTAATGCGCCCTTTCTGTCCCTTAAAAAGGCAGCCGGCCGGCGAGCGGAGCCCTTCCATTCCGTTCTCCCCGCCCTCGCATGTGCTGCCACACACCGCCTCGCCTTTCCTGCCGGCCGCCCGCTTCTTCTTTAGCCAGGTAGGCAGCTTAGCTAGCTTGCTCGGCTGGTCTCATGCCATCGTCGTCGTCGTCTCGCGCGCCGGCGCCGAGCAGGGGCGGTGGCTCGGCGGCGGCGAGGGGCTGCGTGGACGTGGACGCCAACACCACGTTCGTGCAGGCCGACCCGGCCACGTTCCGCGCGCTCGTGCAGAGGCTCACGGGCGCGCCGGGGGGAGCTGCAGCCGCGGCGGCGCAGGCTACCGACATGCAGCACGCCGCGGGCGCCGCCATGGTGCCGGTGGTGCCGATGAGGCGGCCGAAGCTGCAGGAGAGGCGGCGGGCGGCGCCGGCCAGGCTGGAGCTCGCGCGGCCGCAGCCGTTCTACTACCACAACGGCCACCAGCACCACCATCACCACCACCAACACCACCACGGGCTCATGCAGTACTCGCCGGTCTCGACCATGGACTACGCCCGCGTCTCCTCCTCCGCCTCGTCGCCCTCCCCGTCGCCGCCCTCGTCGTGCTCCTGCGGGGTGGTGATAAGCCAGGAGGAGGTGGAGAGGGAGGAGAAGGCCATCGCCTCCAAGGCCTTCTACCTGCACTCCTCACCAAGAGCCGCCCCCGGCGCCGGAGGGGACGCCGCCGAGAGGCCCAAGCTGCTGCCCCTGTTCCCCGTCCACTCCCCACGGAGCTCCTCCTTCGCCTAGCTCTAGTAACTAGCCATTACCTCTAGGCTCTACTGCTGTAGCTAGACCCTGGTTAACCCCGCCATTAATCCCCACGACCGACATGCCGTGTTTAATTCTCTGTACCACCTAGCTCTAGTAGATGATCCATGACCGGACCAGTGTTGCTTCCTAATTGTGCTTGATTTCGTTGCTCAACTCTTGCCTTCTCTCTATTACTCCCTCCATTCCGAATTACTTGTTGCAGGTATGGATGTATCTAAATGTATTTTAGTTCTAGATACATCCATTTCTACGACGAGTAATTTGAAACGGAGGGAGTACATTTCTACTTCTCTACTAATATTACATCCACTCGTGCAAGTCTTAATTTCATTTCTTTACACACAAGTTCTCCAAGTATCTTAAGCATAAAAACCTGCGGTCAAAGCTACTTATTGCCTTGTTTCATTTCCACGCATACAATTGCTAAACATAGAAGCTGCGGTCAAAGTTGCTACTTATTGCCTTGTTTCATTTCCACGCATACAATTGCTAAACATAGAAGCTGAGGTCAAAGTTGCTACTTATTGCCTTTTGAAAGAAGAAGAAAAATCATCATGCAAGAGGAGTCAACAAACTTTGTGTAACCGTACGAGAAAGGCATCATCGGCCAGTTGCCCGAAAGGCGCATGCGATCTTTCAGCGCGAGCTGCGCGTAAGTTTCGAACATTATCTATCTGCCCATGCATGAACGGAGGGAGCTGATTGACATCTTGCGATCGTGCTGTTGGTCAGGAAAGTTGGGTAGGAATCGGATGCCGACGTCAATTGGTTATTCGATCTCCTCTCCTGGCCTGGCCGCCTGTGGAGGGAGGGCAGCAAACATACGTCCGTATCTTGGACGACTAGCATGTGGGGGCCCGTGGAATATATTTCGTGGGTGCCTAGAAGATTTAGTAGCGGTCACGGACACCATGCCGGAGGATGGTCTACGTACGCATGTAGTTATGAATCGGATGCGTGGTGGGTCGGATAGGGTTTGTGCGTCAAACGTAGCGTTCATTTGGAATAGATGTTTGACGATTGCTAGAGCATCTTTAACCGGACGCCAATCCTTCGTATGTTTGTGTGGATAGCTTGGACACTCACCGGACTAATAAACGCCATTCAACTGGCTCTCTTGTATTCAACCCGTATGTTCGGGTTGTCGAACACCCCTCAAACCCAGCCTACATGTGGGGTGAATTTGGGGTAATCGGGACGAGTTCATCATGTCGGATCTTACAGTGTTGGAGTCTGAACGAGGGTAGCGAGAGAGGGATCGTGCAACACTTCCTTGATTATGATTGAGGTTACACAGGTACATATATACTGGCTGTTACAACAGAATGACACTAGTCTAGCCTAAGGAATAGGACCACTACAGAAGCATGTTCGCTAACACCCCGCCGCAGTCGTATCGTCGATGCCTGGGGAGGCACAGAGACTGGACCTGAAGCGTTGAAAAACGGATGTCGGCAAACCCTTCGTCATGATATCGGCTAGCTGTTGAGCTGTTGGAACATGGACAACACGAAACTCGCCAAGGGCCATCTTTTCCCGGACGAAATGAATGTCAAGCTCTATGTGCTTTGTCCTCCGATGATGAACCGGATTAGTAGACATGTACACGGCGGATACATTGTCGCAGAAGATGACGGTGGCCTTTGGTGGAGAGACAGAGAGCTCACCAAGCAGCTGCCTCAACCATACACAATCAGCAACTGCATTTGCCACGACGCGGTATTCTGCTTCTGCACTGGATCGAGAGACGATGGCCTGTCGCTTGGAGGACCAGCTGACGAGCGTGTCACCAAGATATACGCAGTAACCAGAGGTACACCGGCGAGTGTCAGGGCACCCAGCCCAGTCCGCGTCCGAATATGCGATGATGTCTGTCGATGAAGATGCTGGAAGAAGCAGACCGTGCTGGAGCGTGCCGCGAACATACCGCAGAATACGCTTGATGAGCGCGCGGTGACTGTCCCGCGGGTCATGCCTGTGAAGGCAGGCTTGTTGCACCGCATACGCCAGATCCGGACGCGTCATCGTGAGATATTGCAAGCCGCCAGCAAGGCTGCGATACTCTGACGGGTCGGACACGGGAGCGCCGGCGGCAGCAGCGACCTTGGGGGCCGTGTCCACTGGTGTTGAGGCAGCATGGCATTGGGACATGCCGGCGCGACGAAGAAGCTCCTCGGCATACTGGGCCTGGTTGAGGAAGAACCCCCGTGTTGTACGCTGCACGCGGATGCCGAGGAAGTAGTGAAGAGCGCCCATATCTGTCATGGCGAACTCTTGTTGGAGCTTGTCGACGATGGGGCGAAGAAGGGGCGTCGAGGATGCCGCAAGTACAATATCATCAACGTACAGAAGAAGATGTGCAGCGTCAGCACCCCACCGGAGGATGAAGAGGGATGCGTCGGAGAGGGAGGCAGTGAAGCCCATGGTGGCGGCGAACATGGCGAAGCGATGAAACCAGGCCCGCGGCGCCTGCTTGAGGCCGTAGAGGGACTTGGCGACAAACATGATCACGACGCGAAGCATCGACGAAGCCGGCCGGCTGGTAGCAGTGCACCTGCTCGTCGAGAACGCCGTGAAGGAAAGCGTTCTTCACGTCGAGCTGATGGACGGGCCAGCCACGCGAGCACGCGAGAGTGAGCACCGTGCGGATCGTCGCCGGCTTGACAACCGGAGAGAAGGTTTCGCCAAAGTCGATGCCGGGGCGCTGGGAAAAACCGCGGACGACCCACCGGGCCTTATAGCGCTCCAAAGACCCGTCGGCGTTCAGCTTGTGCCTGAAAACCCACTTGCCGGTCACAACATTAGTGTTGGGTGGGCGCAGAACAAGGGTCCACGTCGAGTTCGCCATCAGGGCATCATACTCCGACTGCATGGCGGCGCGCCAATTTGGATCTTGGAGAGCTGCGCGAACGGAAGTGGGAATGGGAGAGAGGATGGTGGCCTGAAGATTGGCGTAGCGAGGGTTGGGTTAGAAGATGCCGTGTTTAGCGCGGGTGAGCATTGGGTGTGTGGCGCTGGGAGGCGGCGGGGAGGAGGAGCGGAGGAGGAGGGAGATGATCGAGTGGAGGGAGATGATCGAGTGGAGGGAGATGGGCCACCAGGTGGGGAAGGCGGGGAAGGCCCGGTCGTGGTGGGCTGCGAGTTAGGAGGGGTGGGTGTGGGCTGCATGGGGGATCCATGTGGCGATGCGGGAGGGGTTGGTTGGGGCGGCGCCCATGCAGGATCGATGTGATCCAAGGGAGGCGGATCGGGAGCTGATGCAGCGATGGATTCGGGCGTGGGGGGCAGGGTTTTGAACGGGAAAACGGATTCGACGAACGTGACGTGCCTGGAAAGATTATGCGACGGGTGAGGGGATCATAGCAACGATACCCCTTGTGGTCATCGGGATAACCCAAAAAAACGCAGGCAACCGATCGTGGGGAGAGTTTGTTGGGAGTAGTGGCGAGCAAGTTGGGATAACAGAGGCAACCGAATACGCGTAAGTGGCGAAATTCAGGTGCCTGCCCAAAGAGAAGCTCGTGTGGTGTGGTAATGAGGCGAGGCTTGCAAGGTCTACGGTTGAGGAGATAGGTGGAAGTGGCGAGGGCTTCAGCCCACCATGGGGGAGACATGTGAGCGTGCAAGAGAAGTGTGCGAACCCTGTCGTTGAGAGTGCGTAAAATGCGTTCGGCTTTCCCATTTTGTTGGGAAGTGTAGGGGCAGGTGAGGCGTAGAAGGGTGCCGTTGGACTCAAAGACTGTGCGGTTGGCAAGGTTGTCGAATTCGCGGCCATTGTCCGTTTGGAAGGCTAAGATGGGGCGAGAGAATTGTGTTTTGACGTAGGCATATAAACGAGTAAGAAGAGAATGAACTTCGGACTTGCGACGTATAGGAAAAGTCCATGCATAATGAGTAAAATCATCCAGAATGACCAAGTAATATTGATAACCGGATACACTTAAGAGAGGACTTGTCCATAAATCACAATGACAAAGCTCAAAAGGAAAACTAGTTTGAGAAGAAGAGGAACTAAAAGGGAGCCTAACATGTTTGCCTAAGCGACAAGCATCACAATGAGAGGCCGTGCTTTTATTGAAATTGAACTGGAAATATGTAGAGGCTTTGGCGAGGACGGCGGCGCCGGGATGGCCGAGACGCTGGTGCCACAGGTCGGCGGTGACGATGGTGGAGAGACAGTGGCGAGGCGGTGTGAAGGTGTAGAGCTCGCCGGGAGAATCACATCGGAGAAGCACCGTCTTGGTGGCCAGATCCTTGATGGAAAAACCAGTAGGGTCAAATTCAACAGAAACCAAATTATCACGAGTAAAGGCACGAACAGAAACCAGATTTCTAATAAGGGAGGGGGAGATAAGAATTTCTAGAAGGGAGAGTGGGCGGGAGGGGGTGGGGAAGGAGGTGGAGCCGACGCCGGTGATGGGCAGGAGAGCACCATTACCGACGACGATCGAGGTTGGAGAGGAAGGGGAAGGAGGGGAAAAGGGTATACCAGAGCCGGAGCCCATATGGGAAGACGCGCCGCTGTCGAAGATCCAATCGCCACCAGGAGTAGTGGGCGGATGTAGAGCCATCTGATTCAGGGCAGCAATGAGGGCGGCCTAATCCCACTGTGGTGATGCCGAGACGGTGGTCGTGGCCGGGTGCGCCTGGGGCACGACGGGAGCGGGTGGGCGGGATCCGAGAATCCCCTGGAAGGTGCCGGCCACCGTTGCAGCGGGAGCGGGCAGACGCGGGGCGGGCAGAAGACCGCCGGGCGTGCCCCCGCCGGAAGCAGAACCGGGCTGGCCGGAGGGGTTCTGCTTGCGCTTCTTCGGGCGCCTACGAGAGCCCGGGGAGCCGGCAGACCCGCCAGGCCTGGCCGTTGGAGGGCCGAGCAGCGCGGGGTTGAAGGGAGGCGGGGCCGGCGTGGAGGACAACGGGCGGGCCGCGTAGAACGCGCTGGCGTGGGCGAGGAGGGCCGAGCGGGCGTTGGCGCGCGCCAGGCGAGCGAGGCGCTGCTCCTCGAGCTGGAGAAACGCCCGCAGCTTGATGAAGGAGGGGCGGCGGCCGCGCGTCATGTGCGGGACGGCGTGTTGAAGGCGCTCGTCGAGGCCGCGGAGCACGTTGTGAACGAGCTCGCGATCCTTCAGGCGGTGACCGAGGTCCCGGAGAGTGTCCGCCATGGTCTTGAGCCGGGAGGTGTAGTCGACGACGGAGAGATCGCCCTGGGTAAAGCTGTGGAACTCGTCGAGGAGGTAGGTGATCCGGGCGTCGCGGTTGCTGCGGAAGAGAGAGCGAAGCGAGCGCCAGAGGGAATACGCCGTGTCCTTGCGATCGGAGACGATCTCCAGCGTTGACGGAGTCACGGTGGCGTTGTACCACGAGAGGACGGCGAAGTCATTGAGAGCCCAGTTGGAAGTCGCCTGGGTCGGCGAGCCGTCGACGTGGTCGGTGAGGCCGAACTTGGCGAGAGCGGAGAGGAACTGATGGCGCCAAAGGCCGTAGTTTTCCTTCTCGAAATCCAGAGTAACCAGCACATGGTCGCGGATGCGAAGGGACTGGACCTGGGTGGTGGGGAGGGTTTGGGTGGCGACGGGAGGATGGAACTGGTCGTCGTCGGACTCCGAGTCGCCGGAGGAGGAGACAGAGGAGGAAGTGCTCATGGCGGTCGTGGAGGATGGGGAGGAGAGAGGAGCAGCGGAAGATGTGGATCGAGATGGTCAAACTGATACCATGTTGGAGTCTGAACGAGGGTAGCGAGAGAGAGATCGTGCAACACTTCCTTGATTATGATTGAGGTTACACAGGTACATATATACTCGATGTTACAACAGAATGATACTAGTCTAGCCTAAGGAATAGAACCACTACAGAAGCACGTTCGCTAACACACAGGACGGGTACACCACAAATCCCTCAAATCGACCAAATCGACCGATTCCCACCTCTCGGTCCTTCCCTTCTCACGCCATTAAGAATGGATATGATGCACTGTCATTGTCATTAAGAATGGATATGATGCATTGCCATTGTCCTTCCCTTCTGTGGTGAAGGTGGAGGGGTGAACGAAGATGGGACCGAACAAAAGAGGAATAGACACTTGAGGGGGGAGAACCGGGAGAGGGATAGGGTTGTGCATGTGAGCGCGACAAGAAAAACGTCCACCACATATACGGACATCTTTTTCAACAAGAGGGGGGGGGGGCGATGGAGTAGAAGGAGCAGAGGTACATGCTCTTCTTGAATGTGCAAAGCGAGAGGATGGACGTCAACGGAAGAGGATGCACGAGAGTTTGGAAATTAAGAGGGCGAGGATGGACATAGAGAAACTTGAGAGATAGCAAAAAAGGGAGCTTGGCAAGGCGAAGGCATATGAGATAATTGAGAAAATAGGGCTAGCGAGGGTCACGGAGAATGTGCATAGACACCCATGCACTCATATGTCTTGGCAAGAATCATTTCTGTTGTCCCGCAATGTACTCGAACAGTTTTTGGTGTAAACAAAGTCTGCGTTTTCCACATTTTGGTGCACACTGTTTCTCGGTGAGCATGCACGCCGGGTTTCATGGTGAGCACGCACGCCGGGTCGCCGGCACAGCCGCACAGGAGCCCACAGCCCTCGCGTGCGTGCGTGCGCACACTGGCGCTGAGCATATACTCCAGCACAGGATACCGCAAACCACCTGCAGTCGCCAGCGCGTTTCTCGTCGCTCGCAGCCTGATCTCTCCCTCCGGATCAATCAGGACAGAGCCCCGTCGCCTTCCGGTTCGTAGCATCCCACCTCCCAACCGGATTCCCGTGACTAGCCCCGCTCACGCAGGCCGCTGCTGTACAGCAGCAGCGCCGTTAATTAATAAGAGTTCACGCTGCCACGCCGGCCGTCGCTGGCCTGGCCTCTCTGGTCTGATCTCGCCTGAGCTAGCTGAGCCGATCAGCCAGGCTGCGAATCAATGGACTTGTCATAAATAAAAGAGTGGGGAGAGGAGAGAAATGGAGAACGGGTGCAGTAGACGCGGGCGTAGCATCCGGCGTGTGCAGTGCACGGCGTGCATACGCATGCATGCATGCGTAGCGAGAGGCAGGCACAGCGCAGGGTCAGCGACGCGCGCAGCTGGTCCGGCCGGGGAGTTGAGAACGGGCGGCACGGGAGGGCCATGAATGCGGCCGGTCCGTCGCGCATGCGTGTGCAGTGCTAGCTGCTGCATGCACGGGGGAGGCGATGCCATGGCATGGCGCGGCACGGGCCCGGGCGCGCGCTGGGGATTGGCCAGGGGAGGGAGGGGCGGACGCATGCATGCATGGGTTGACCTCTTGCTATGTGGAGGGGCAGGATGGGCTGCGGCCTGCTGCAGCTGCACGGCAATGCGTGCGACGGCTTAACTGTAAGTGCAGGCCAAGTGATGCCCACTGATCTCTCTGCATGCTCTGCTCTGCTCTGGCGGCCTGGCCCGCTGCTCTGCAGCTGCAAGTCTGCAACGGCTTATTAACTGCGGAACCCAGGGGAGAGGTGTCGTCGGGGAGGCATCCGAAGAGCGAACCCGCATTGCGTTGCGCTGGTTTCACTGTTTTGAGCAGAGGAAGTCGTCAGAACCATAATCAGTGGCGGAGCCAGGTTTGAAAAAAGGGAGCCACTCTAGTTTCTGCCCATTTTGTTTGCCATTCTAGAATTTGACATCTTATTTTTGTCACTTTTGGCTTTTCACAATACATCACAAATGTCATTCCATGACAAAAAGGATAATTTTCATTTCACTTTTGTCACTCTTAGCTTTTGACAATGTATCACAATTGCCACTCTGGAAATTTTGCTTTTGCCACGAATGGCAAAAGTGATATATTGTCAAAAGCTAAAAGTGACAAAAGTGATCCATATTTGTTGTCAATCAAATAAATGTATCTAGACATATATCAATGTTAGATACATCCATTTAAGCGACAATTAATATGGATCGAATGAAATATAAGAAAATGTTAAACATGTATAAAAACATTCTTGATGTATACGAAAATTGTAGAAATCAAAACATTATTTAAAAAATCATTGTGCATTAAAAAATTGTTTAACATGTATAAAATAATGTGTCACACGTACATGAAAAATGTACATAGACAATCAAGAAAAAAATATACAAACAACATATGAAAAGCAAAAAAAAATGTCAATAAAAAGGTACTAAAACCGAAGAAAACGATGAAACCCATAAAGAAACACACTTAAAATTAAAGAAAAAACCAAACAAAGCCGGTGAAAAAGAAAGATTAATGAAGAGACCCGAATAAAATCAACAAAAACCCAAAAAAATGAAGAAAAAAAATTGAAAACCAAGTAAAAACAAAGAAAAACGAAGGGAAAATATAAAGAAGGGAAAAACAAGTGAATCGCGGGAAAAAGGAAAAAACACCAAAGTAAAAACAAAAGAAAACCCCAGAGAAAACCGAACCTATAGTGAGAGAACCCTACACTAATAGGTCGGCCAGCTCACGTGCGCTTCAGGCAAGAGCTGCTTCCATCTTTAGGCCAACTCCACCGCGCGATCCTAAACGGACGTCCGTTTTGTCCTGTTTTTGTCCCTTTGGGTAGGAATTTGGGGTCGTATTCGGGCCTGTCCTGGGATGCGGTGGCCGTGCGCCCAGCGCGCGGCCGCGTCCTTTTGCCCCATCATGTCCGTCAGGGCCAAGAAATACCCAAATTTGCATTAAAACTACTTGCGAACCCAAATATTTGTCTGAAAATTAAAATAGTTTTACAACCCAATTGAAATTGTCTTTAATAAAATAGTTTTACAACCAAATCGAAATTGTCTTGACTGAACATAAAATGGAGAAATACATCTATTGGTTGCCAATGTGATCCCACACGTGCTCAACCAAGTCATTTTGAAGATTCACATGAGTGTGCCAATCACGCATCTCACGGTGGAATTGGGCAAACTGTTCAAATGTGGCCGGGTCTTGATGCAGGAGCTCAATATTTTCACCTTGGTAATCAAATCCTTGGTCAAAGATACTCTCATCCCGCTCGTCCTCGACGATCATGTTGTGCATGATCACACAAGCAGTCATCACCTCCCAAAGCTTCCCTTCATCCCATGACAGTGCAGGGTTTCGAACGATACCCCACCGGGATTGAAGCACACCAAAAGCACGTTCCACATCCTTTCTAACACTCTCTTGCATTTGGGCAAATCTCTTTCTCTTCTCACCTTCGGGTTTCGAGATTGTCTTCACAAAAGTTGACCACTGAGGATATATACCATCTGCTAGATAGTATCCCTTGTTGTAATGGTGGCCGTTGATCTCAAAGTTGACAGGTGGGGAGTGGTCTTCTGCAAGCCTTGCGAAGACTGAAGAACGCTGCAGCACGTTGATATCATTGTGAGAACCCGCCATGCCGAAGAAAGAATGCCATATCCAAAGATCTTGTGATGCCACCGCTTCTAATATGACAGTGCACCCGTTAACATGCCCCTTGTACTGGCCCTGCCAAGCAAATGGACAGTTCTTCCACTCCCAGTGCATACAATATATGCTGCCAAGCATACCTGGAAATCCTCTAGCTGCGTTGGTCGCCAACAATCTCTTTGTATCAGCGGCAGTTGGCTGCCTCAAGTACTCTGGCCCAAAGACCTTGATCACAGCCTGACAAAACTTGTACATTGACATCAGACATGTTGTCTCGCTCATACGCACATACTCATCCACCAGATCGCCTGGAATTCCATATGCAAGCATGCGGATGGCCGCGGTGCATTTCTGATAGGAGGAGAATCCAAGCTTGCCAAGGGCATCCGTCTTGCACTCGAAGTATGGGTCATGAGCAACCATTCCCTCTCGGATACGATTGAACACATGCCTTGCCATACGAAAACGGCGACGAAATTTATCCGGCCTGAAGAGCGGGGTGTTGGCAAAGTAATCTGCATAGAGCAGGGCGTGGCCTCTCTCCCTGTTGCGGTTCAGGTTGGGAGCACGGCCAGGGACTGACCCCCTGTACCGAGGAAGCTGTCGTTGAATATGGTCGTGAACGACCAGTGCAGCCACCACAAGATCGTCATCATCCGACGACGAATCGTTCGATGAACAAAGGAAGTGATGGAAGAAAAACTCGTCTCCACTGTCCATACCTTTGTTGGCAAAAGGTCGAACACCTTGCGGTCGTGGTGGCGAAGAGGCCGCGATGATCACCTCGACGCAGCAGGGTGGTTGTCGGCCGGCTACAGGCCGCTCTGGAGCTCTCGTCGGAATCTGCCTCGGCCGCCGTGGTACGTCGCCGGCAGTCGTGTCCGACTCTGCCACCGGCAAGGACGGCCATGGCCAAACCTCCTCCGATCGACGACCAAAACTACGGCGGAAGCGCGGGCGTGGTGGCGGCCATGTCGAGACGTGGTTTGGTATGGACGGCGGGGGGGCTGCGCGGTGAGGAGGCGGCCGGAGAATAGCGGCGGCGCCGACGGCGGGGCGGGGCGGGGAGAGAGGGTGAAGCGTTGGGAGCGGAGGGACTGCTAGTGTCCCCGACAGGCGGGTCAGGGGAGGACAAGCGCACGCGTCCTGCCCGTCCGCGTGGTGTCCGTTTCATCCCAAAACCGGCGCAAGTTTGGGCCGGGAATGGATCGAAAGCGGACACAAAGCGGACAAAATTTCGTTTGCTCCCGCGCGCTGGGCCGCCTTTTTTATCCCTTTTATTCCAAACGGACGGGACCGGACAGGATAAGGTCGCGCGGTGGAGTTGGCCTTATAAGAGAGATATAGCTCTCGCGGCGCTAGGAAGCTTCCTCGCGCATGCACGCGATCTTTGTGGCCTGGGCCCAACAGTTGTTAGCGCACGCTAGCCCAGTACATTACGCTAGGTAGTTCGTCCGGGTTTTTTCACTCGATTTGTTTACTCCCACCCTAGTGTCTTAGAGGAAAAACCGGTCACTGTATTTATTTTTGAATATTTTTGTGAATATCTTCCTCAATTTTAATTTTGTTTTTGATTTTATAAAAAGTACATGGATATGATTTTTTTTCTTCAAAAAATGTACATGAATCTGAAATTATTTACAAATTTGAAAAAATCATGATTTTGTAAAATACGTTTATGAAATTGAAAAGGTCATCCATTTGATAAATCATCATGAATTCGAAAAAAGTTCATGAATTTTATAAAAAATCAATAATTGGAAAACAATCACGAATTTTAAAAATGTTCAGAAATTTAAAAAAAGTTTACAATTTGCAAAACTAGTCATAAAATAACAAGAAAAGGGGGGTGCTACGCATCTGGTGTCATCCAATGACTCGGCACCGTCATTGCAACAAACTTGCTGTTGTAGAATCCTTTACAATAGATGCCTTGTTGCAGAACATTTGTTACAGAGGTCTTGTTGTTGAAACATTTGCAACAAAGATTGTGTTGTAGATTTTTTTAATTCATTTTTACAACATAGATGATGTTGCGGCAGGACTCTTGCAACATGGATGATGTTGCGGTTTTTTTTTCGTTTTTTGCAATGAAAGATGGTGCCACAACAGCAACATCATGATGGTCAAGGACGACATGGATGAGGGCGGCGGCGGCCATTCTGAGCTCGGGCGCACCGCGACGGCCGACGTTCATGGTGGAGGCGGGCGGCAGCGGTGGCGCCCACGCCCATCCCGGCTGCAAGGCATCGATTCCCAGGTAAACGACACTGATTCCCATGGATGGCTGCTCCTCATCCATTCATGAGAGAGAGAGATATAAGAGGGAAGGAAGGAAACGGCTGTTGGCTTATCCTTTCGTCGGATAGGAGGGAGAGATCGAAGAGGAAAAGAAGGAACCGATCGCTATCTCTAGTGCTGAGTGGGATCCACACATGACACGTGTCGCACGGACGAGAAGACGGATGCTTGCGTGCGATCCGTCGGCTGAAGCCAAGCCTTTGCCAAAGAGAAATGAGGAGATAAAAATAGAAATGAAAACCCAAACAAACTCAGTCTAAAAAAACAGAAATGAAAAGTGAAAAAAATGAGCGAAAGTTTAAAGCTTCCCGAAACCGGTGAAAAAAATGCTACTTAGGTTATACGAAACTCCAACGTGGATCACGAAATCGACCACAAATGTCCAGATCAGACGGTCCACACATTTTTAGCCATCCAATACGGGTCATCCGATTTGTCCGGATTGAGCGTCCAAAATCCCACAAACCGAACCCAAACTAGGAGAGGTTTGAGGGAGTCTGGACGTCGAACTCTGACAACCGGTCAGGGCGGAGCTCCTAAGCCAAAACGCACTGTCAGGCCGGTGTCGCCCGGGCAATCGCAACACTAGGCGTCTTACTACTACTATGCAAGCACCTCGGTCCGCCTAACATGTAGCAGTCGCCCCAGCAGTCTGCGTCCTCCTTCACCTCAAACCCTAATAAAACTCAAAAAAAACACCTAAAACGAAGGCCTCCGGCCGGCAAGGGCCGGGATCCATCACACCTCATCGCTCTAAGACTATAGCAGACGAGGTAGACCGGCGGTGACGCGGGAGGCACAAGAAATCCTAGCGCTTGGGTGCCCTTGTGTACGAGCGTGGAGGGAGTACATAACTTGGCAATCACACTATAGCTAAACCTCTGATGTCTCCGGCCTTGCACTCTGCTCTGCAAGAACCACTGGAGTTTTGGATGAAATGGATATTTCCTTATATCCTATGGTTCTGTCATAATAACATAGTATACAGGAAGAGGAGGAAAACATATTATTCAGCACTACTGCTACCCCAAATTACAAAATTTATTAGAAAAGGGAATTTAGAAAATCTTTTTATAGCTTGACTAGATGCTCGCTCATCTGGATAGGGCAAAACTACGTTCTGCAGCGGCAACTTGACAGGTGCAAATCATCAAAGCAAATTCAGGAGCACCATTGGAGTATTGGAAGAAATGAATGTTTGCTACTATATCCTATGATTTCTGTCATAATAACATAGTACATCCATAGGAAGGAGGGTAAACCATTTTATTCTGCTACCTCAAATTACAAAAAAATATTGAAAAGGGGGGCGGCGGAAAACTTTGTACAGTTTGACAACATGCTCGTTCATCTGAATATAGGGCAAAACTCTGCTACCAAGCGCCTAAGAGCAAAGTAAGCAATACCATCTTCCAACACATTGCACTGCTTGCAGGTCTCAGGGAGCGCAGCAACCTCATCAGCTGACCGAAGTGCAGATTGACTGCTGAGAGTAGAGACCGTTTATGGGATTCACGAAGTGCTGCTTGCTTTTCCTACGCTTTGAGACTACTGTAAACCCCTCTGTATCCTTCTCGCTCTTGGGCACCTCGGCGGCCTTCGGTTGTTTGTCGAACTCTTTCGGACTTACGGCGGTCTTGGTTACGTTGCTGCTCTGTTCACTACTAGCTTCATCTGACCCGCTTGGTTTTCTGTCCGGTTGAGGCCGAGTCGAGCCTAAGCTGTCATGGACCGACTTGACAATGAAGCTGAGCAGAATCTGCCTTGCAAGTTCTGCTTTGTATGAATCTCTCGTCGCCTCTTTCGCTCGTTCCTTCCCTTTACCTGGAGTTGTCTTCTCCACTTGACCTGCCTTGTCTGCCTCACGAACATCGACTTTCACTTCATCTGAGGCATGCGATGCCAACCGCCGATCCGCTGGATCAGTCACAGAATTAGCTTGTTCCCCTGCAGCCAAATCAGTTTGTTGCACAGTTTTTCCAGGCACAAACTCAGCAGCATGGGGATTCATGGTTGGAGGGGAGGTGCTGCCCCTCAGAATAGTGCTCTGGCTCTGTGTATAACCCTGTTTCCTTTGGAAAGAATGTCCAGTACGATAGTACAAGGTGGACCGAGGACCACGGGGTACTCTATTATCAACAGCATGAGGGAGAATCTCCATTGCTTGACTTGGGATTGGTTGAAGCACAACGCTAGCATCATATATTGCCACTGTACTGTAAGGATGGGACACTGATAAGAGAGATCCAGGTTTGAATGGTGGTGCTGAGGCTGAAAGTTTGCTTCCACTTGTTTTCTTGCCCGGAGAGGAGCTTCCGTCACTATTACTGTCAGAAGCTTTCTTTGGCTCTGGAGGACTGCTTCCCTCTGGCTGAGTTGAGGCAATCTCTTTGCTGCTCTCATCACTTGACTTCTCCTTCTCTTCATCTATAAGCTTTCTATCTCCTTCCTCGGATGAAGGTGCTACATCAGTATCTTGTTCGTTATCCTTCTCCTTTGTTTCCTTCTGTTCCAAAATTGGTTTCCACACTGTGCCAGGCGGTGATACTGCCACATCTTTGTATGATACCAACTTTGAAGCTATGCTAGTGGGCCTCTTGATTCCTGTGGGCTTTACCTTCCATTCCGATTTAGACGTACCCTTAGAAGACTTCTCTTCGGTAATGATGGGGTCCCCATTCAACTTATCACTTCTGATAAAGTTGCCAAATGACAGTTGGCTAGGGGAGTTTACAGCTTCCTCTTTGTGCTCTTTTGCTTGTGGTTGTACACCACTCCTATGAGTAGAAGCAGTGCGACCATCTTCTGTACGATCAACCACTAATTTCGTGAGAGATGACCTTCTGCGGATGCTTTTCTTCCGCACATTTGCAGATCTCCCTTTCAATGTAGCTGCTTGCCAACCTTCATCAGAATACTCCTCAGGTGACAAAGTATCTACCTGCTTCAGCTCATCATGGAAAGCATAAGTTTCTTCTGCTACTGCTGCTACTACACGAGGATTTGCTTCCAGTTTTGCTTCTTGAAAATCCTTTTTGTCTGCTTCAAGAAGAGATCCTGAGTCATGCTGAAAGTTCTCCTTCTCTTCAACTGGTTCACCTTGGTGTGCTCTGGTATTATTCTGCATTTAATATTACAAATGGTGAAAAAAGGAAAAGTAAGAGGCAATATGAGCAACATGGAAATTTCATATAATGATTTAGGCAGTAGCAGCAGAACCTTTAAGCAACCATTCACAAGAGAAAAGTGACCGCAACTCATGAATCTTTTAATTCTACAATAAAGAATAAAATGTGTGTACATATGCAGAGAATTTCTATTTAAGAACAAAATGGACTTCCACTTGGTTCGTAAGTTCATGGGTGGACCTCGAATATTTTCAAGTAGATGGCACTAATCAGTCAGGAAGCTTAGCCAAATATATGTCAGTACATGTCCACAGGATTTTTTTACCAAAATAAAATGGGTATTATCCCGATTAGATTTTGTGTTCCTGCGGTGATTTCTGGTTAGTACCCAACTTACCAAGATCAGCTGGTACCTCTGTAGTGTCTATTATGGCAGTTGTAAGTCATAACTTTAGACCTATACTAACTTCATAAGCTGCCTAGGGATCACTGACTAGCACATGTTAATTGGTTTGGTCCATACATAACACCCCTACAAAAATTATTGTACCGGCCCTGTTCTGAACTTCCCACTGCATGCCAATCTCTTATCTCAGAATTCTTCAACAGATATAATCTTGAAAAATAATCATATCTCTGCTAACTCATTTTAACAATGATAATCTTGAAAATTATACGTATACTATAATCACCTTTGCACGCCTGCACTTCTTTTGCATATCCCTCTCTTTTCTTTCCTGATCCGGGCTTATGTAGTCAAGTAGATCTGATACACTGGAAAGATAAATGTTTCAATCTAGATTGAGACAGTTTACAATTGATAATACAAAATTTATTCATACCTAAGATGCCCTTTACTTGCAATAGAAGAATCAGGTTTTGGGATTCCTCTGCGAGCAGCCTCTTGTTGTTCTAATGCTTTTGAATCGAAATACTCTAGCCAAGCAGCAGCATCCTGCAGCAGGAAAGTAACGTTTAACAATCCAAGAGAACATTAAAATATTTGGTTTTCAGCTTCATATGTTCACAGAAAAAGAACCTGAGTTCGAAGGTCATCGTCTCCTAGTTTCTCCTGAAGTATCTGTAAGGTGGTTTGTTCATGTTGCACGCTTAGGGAGTACGCATCCATCATGGAGAGGGCTATGGCTATGGCATGGTAGCTTGCAGCAGTCTGATTGGTAAAAAAGAAGTGATACTAATTTAGTAACCAGATCTTGTGCATATTGTGTACATCACATGAATTCAAATGTGCATGCATACCAAACAAATTGGTGTATTTCTCCAATATATAAATGGGTATATTTGGCTAGATGCATTTCAACGATACATGACAGCACAGAGCTACAGCAATACAAATCTTTTTCTGAACCAAAGAACAGCATGGTGATATTGGCTCTATGTAAAAAAAATGTCGTTTCAAAACCTGGAAGACGTTGAAGAGTTTTGTTGAGAAAAACATGAAAAGTTAGGCACGCCTTTGATGGAGAGCAATAGGGAATATCCAGAAACTTGAGAAGCTACATCACAAGTTGGATTTTGCATGCATTGTTGTAGCCTAATATGACATGTCTAAATACCATATGTGTCTATGCACATTATGCTGTAAGACAAGCATGTTAGTACAATAATGCCATTTCTAAGGAAATATTGGTGCAAGAGCACTTCTGGAAACGTTGTTTGGGTTAGACAAATTTAGCTATATGAAAAAATTGATCCCGTACTGATTGTAAGTGGTGTCTTACATACCCATTGTTATAAGATAAGCATTTCGACTACAGTACTGCTATTTAATCCTAGAGAAATATTACTGTGGGAGAAAGCTCAAATAACGTATTTTATATTAAACAGATAAGTACAGAGCTGATCTCTACAAGTGTTGTATCCTAGAGTACGTCGACCAATTCGAAGGAAAAAAAATCATCGTTTACTTGTGTCAGCCTTAGGTGGACTAATGAAAACATGGTAAGAAAAATTACAAAAAAAATACCTGTATGTGATCAGCTCCAAGCAATCTCTTGTTGCATTTTAGCGCTTCATGCAAATACCTTAGAGCAACATGAACATTTCCCATACCTTCTTCCATCATAGCCACATTTATGTAGGTGGCAGCTGAATTTGGATGTGAAAGCCCACAAGAAAATTGAAGTAGATAAAGTGCACGATTGACATACCTACAAGAGGAAAATATACCATTAGGAATACAAGTCAACAAAAATAGAGAATAGAAATGAAAACAGGTGGATGGTATGTGAAAGATGATTGTTATCCAACAAACAGGTGCCCATAGTCACTTCATGAGTAAACACACCTCCAGTCACAGGCTATTTGACAAAACAGCACACACACTGGCTAGTACAGCAGAACAAAAGCTGCAATGGCCACATCCTACTTGCAACATATATGCTGCTTAACCATTTTATGGGGAGAAATATATCAGTACAATAACATTGTGGATTGCAGTAGACTACCTAAGAGCCAGAGTCATAATTGTAATTTTCATGTTTCCACAAGCGAATGCCTATAACAACACTTACTTTAGAGCCATCTCAATGTGTTGGAGACGGTAGTAGAAAACTGACAAATCACCATAGCTCTTCATAGTTTCCGGATGGTCAAGACCAAGCTCCCTTTCATTGATATCAAGTGCCTTCTGTTGATATATAGTTGCCTACAACAAAAGAACAAATAGTAGTAAAGAAGTGCAACTTCCAATATTTTCACAAAGTGCTATCCGACATGTCTCTATTTGCTTGCAGAGTTCTATCAATGACAAACTATGCAGCTCACTGCAATAATAATAGCAGAGTGGTTTTTGAGCAAAACAGATTTGCACAAAGTAGAGCATCCAACAGACAGATTACAGGCAACCTAAACCAAGTTCATTTAGGTACCTGATTAAAATCTCCAGTATGGTAAAGAACTACAGCAAGAAGACTGTATGCATTAGCAGTCAGCCGATGGTATGGACCACAAACAGCTATAACTTTGGACAAGGCCTTCAAAAGAGAAGAGTATATTAGTACATAAAGATGACAAGCCAATGACTTCACTAAAATTAAAAAATATGCAGGAAGAATTGTAGCACAGCAGATAGATGATGTACAGAGAAGACGTGAAAAAAGGTTGACCACTGCATACCTTTGATCCATAGTTAACAGCATCATCAAGCTTTCCTTTATCCAAAGCCATCTTTGATGATTCTAGTAAGTTTCGACTATCAATAGATGAGTAGACAACATGCTGGAAGAGAAGACAATGCCAAAGCAAACTTAATCAAAAATACATCCAATCGACGAGACATAAATAGTTCTGAACTTTCAGTAATATGCTACCTTGCATATAGGAACTATGTTGACAATGTCGGATTTGTCAAACGGGTTTGGGCTATTCATATCATAATCTCTTGCGACTAACTCAAGGCCAACCTGATCAACAGATATATTAGTATGCTGTTCAGGAAACGAAAAGCTATGAATGTTTGCAAATCTCACTTTACAGTATGTACCTTGCTGCAAAGGCCTCTTAGAATGATGGGCTTCCGCAAGTGCGCAAATTCATCTTTCAGTTTCCAACAGTATCTTTTAGAAAGGAAGCTCTCTACCCATTTCAGCCGCAAGTTATGCTCATTAGCATCTGTATCAAGATCATTTTCTAATCTTGGAGATCCCAGTAAAATGTTCAAAGTCTCGGCTATAACCGCAGACATTTTTTGCATGTCATCAACAGCTGCAATAACAGCTCGAATGACATGCTTAAAGGCTCGAATGACCATTTCATGGATGCATATTGACTGGATGTGTGGGAGCTTCTCTCCTAGCTCTACCTGATATTTGGAAGAAAAAGAACATGAGTTTATCCTGCTAGCATAGAAGCAAAAGCAATTAAGACTAGTATTTACACCCACCACACGGCCTAATGAGCACATATTTAGTCCCCTTGTATGCATGAAATCAGTCATCGTTCTTCCATCCACTGGAGAAAGTTCAAGGGAAGCAAAATCAGCCACCTGCAAAAATCAGTCCCAGAGAAAAGTAATTATTCAGTTTGGGAATCAAATAGTATGTAAGAAAGTGTCAAGACAGCAATATCTTAAATATGGACTCTCAGACTCTCAGAACTGTGGATTTTACCTAAGGTTTTCCAAATACATAAGACTAGGAGTAGAGAACGCTTACCAGCTTTGGGAGTGCAGTATCATCATAGAACTTATGGGCCATCTTTGTGAGCTCTTCAAGGGACTAGATTAAGAAAAATGAAGTTAGGTAATAATGCATCAGAGTTTCACCAACATATTCATATATAGAACCGATTGTGCTCTGTCAATCCAGATCAAATAGCATCGGGCATAAATTTAATTCTTTTAAGACAGAACATGTCAACTGATGGCACTTGGAAATTCTAAAACAAGGGTGGAATCGTATAGTTAAATCACCTTTTGATGAAGGCCAGCTTCCAAACTCTTCAAGCGGCAGAAAGCATCCTCTGTAATCAGGTTCCTTATTTCGGTAAATACTACATTTTCAGACTTTTCCATACCATTTGTCAGCAGGCAGTTGCTATCAGATTCTTCCTTAACAGTCTTAGCATCCTCAATAGTGCTTTCTTTCTTATTAATTTTCCGTAATTGTTCAAAGTGCTTGCCGAGACCTTTGACAGATGAATCTTTTTCAGATTTTTTTGCATTCTTCTCACTGTCCTCAGAAACGGAAGCATCTTTTTTCTGCAAGTGCTGGAGCCAGGAGGACCCAAGTTCCCACCTGATACGTCTAGGATTTTTGTTCGGGGTGTTCTCCAGCTTCCTCAAGCTGGTTTCAAGTACTGTACATGCTAGTTTCCTCGCATAATTATCAACATGTGGTTTAGATGCAAGGTGCTGGTTACCGGCAGCGATTTCTGGGTTGATAATTTTCGGCAGTGGTATTCTTAGACTGAAATAAGAACACAGAGAGAGAGAGAACAAGGTTTGTTAAACAACATTGAGTGTGGAATGTGGAAAATTCCTCTAGTGATGAGCAAGTATGTGAATAAAATCTTGAAGCTATCAGCCTATCACTAAGCAAGCATGTAAGTAAGAAAAAATATCAAACCTGTGAGGATTCAAGGCATTAGAACCTCCATCAGGATGATCATCCACATCGATGTTAGGTATTTCATCAAGATGATCAGAGATATCACTGGTTTGTTTGCCATCGCTGCTGTTCTTTGTGCGTCCCGAAACCTTCACTGTTGCCGTATATCCGCAATGCTTAACAATCACCACACCTAGCGTGGAAGAGTCCTGCATGGAAATCGTGTTGACAGAACTTAGCAGTCAATATTAGAGCACACAGTTTAAGTGTGTAAATCATAAAGGTAGCAAGCAATCACCTTAGCAACGACACTCTCATCAGAAGTTAAACCTTTCAGAAGATTTCTTTGTGATATATCCATAGCATCCGTCTGGTAGATGGCAACTCCGTCAACTTTGTCTTCCAACTTCAAACTAGCATCAGCTTCATCCTTCTTTACAGTTATATACAAGTCCCCAACACGTTCCTCAAATACTAACGAACCATCCGGACCAGTTTGTGGACTAGTATCAACCAGCCGCCGTATTGTCGACGCAGCTCTGAAAATCGCTGTATCTACAAACAAGTTGTGTAAAAGGAAAGCCTTCCGGTCTCTGATCACCCTCTCTTCCTCGGTCTTGGATGGCATTCTAGCCAAAATAGAAAATTCTCTTGCCCACCGTCTCCGGTCATGTTTTCCATCTCGTCCGCAGCCACCTCCATTGCCACCCCAGTTCTCATCCTCAGCCGGCAAAGCTGGGCTCTTTGTAGCAGAGTCCACATATATCGGAGGAACAAGCCATGTGTTTGCACGAAAGCCGAATGGTAGATTCCCAAACTAAGGATGCAAGAAATTTATCACCATTAAAATCTCGACAGATTTAAGCATTCATTCAATCTTCAGTATAAGTGCACAACCAAGTAAAAGGAAATTATTTACGACAATCACCTTGTTGTGATCCACAAAAGCTTTCATCAGTGCCTCGTAAGCCTGCATGACATGAATAATAGCTACCAATATCAGATAATCAGATAATCGGACGATGCTTGTAATGTAGGGTACCCAAGTGTACTCGGCAAAAATTATAGATAAGGATAGAAACGAAGCAGGCAATAATCGTGTGGAATCGCGCCTACTAACATTGGCAAATCCACTGCTAAGCGGCTGTAGCAGGTCCACCAAGGACCGGCTTACGGTGTGCGGCTTCCCCACCAGGTAGAATCCCTTGACCGAAGCAACTATGTGCAGAAGCTTCCCGTTGCAAACCTTCACCTGGGGCACATATCAGAATCCTTTCAGCGAGTTGTAGTATGGCCACAATGGAGTTGCCAAGTGCAGAATTGTTGGGGCAAATTGCAGGGCCAATCAACGAGCTCTAGTAATTTCAGAGAGGAAGCGAGAGAGAGATCACACACCTCGATTTCGAAGTAATCGCCGTCCTGGGCAGCGCCATTCCTCTCCTTCCTCCTGATAACTGCACACCGGATCGGAGCACGCGTCAGTGAATCTGTCCCCCACGCACAAGCAGGCTCGATGCGAGAACCGACGACTGAGCAGAATGCGGCTTACAGTGGAGGGGCGGGGTGAGGTGGGCGAAGGAGAAGAAGTCGTAGAACTCGCCGAGCTTGGGCGGCGGGCCAATGGCCTGCATGTCGTGCGCCTCCGATATCGCGGGCGCCTCGCCGCCGCCGCCGCCATTGGCCCCGGGGGCGGAGGCGGGCGCGGGCGGGGGAGACGGGGGCGTGGCGGGGCGCTGCGCGTGCTTGGACGACGACTTGTGCTGCTTGGCCTTGGCGAAGGCGGTGGTGCAGGCGACGATGTCCAGCAGCCGGCGGACGTGCGCCACCGCGGCCTCCTCCGTCGCGTACTCCTCTGCACAGAAGAAGGAAAGCCGTTGTTGGGCCCGGTCAGTACAAAAGGCCCAGTAGAGGAATAGCTACGTTTGGGCTGGGCTAGGTTGGTATCCGAGCCCAAAACTGGCCAATGTTGTTTTTTTCCTATTCTTGAAATGGTTTCGGGATAAAATGGAAGTTGCTACTGTAGCAGTGTTAAAAAAAAGTGCTAAGGGAAGCTCCAAAAAAACTTTTAAAAAACAGACTTGCTAATTCTCAGTTGATGCTATATCCATTATATTTTACATTGAGATCCGTGCAGAATTTTCTTTTCTGCTTATTTTATTTTCTCTCTTGTATGATATGTTATTTGATTGAGACTTGGTTAAATCTCTGTCAACTGAGACCTAGCCGCACCCTTAAAAAAAGCTGAAGTTTCAAACAAAAACTCAAAAAAAAAAGTACTCCCTCCGATTCAAAATAAGTGTCACGTTTTGAACTAAGATTAGTTCAACCTTAGTTCAAAACTGCGACACTTATTATGAATCAAGGGAGTATTACGTTAAACAAATACCAAATTGCATAGAAGTAGAAAATCTGGTAAAATGTGCGGTGTTCTGTAAGGAAACATCAGCATTGTTCGTCGCAAAACAAAAAAAGAGAGCACGCCCAGCTGAGTCAAGAAATTTTAAACAACAAAAAAATGAATAAAAACACATCAATTTTTAACCGCTGACGGAGTAAGCTTGCCGAGTCATTACAGGTGCGGTCCCACCGGATTAAGATTAACTAGTGGCCACTGGAGCTAACAGTCCAACACAGCGACCGCTGATTCCAAGAGCCGCCCAGCTTTGTCCTGCGCGCACCAACGCCGGGCATTGACAACAACCAGATGCCTCCTTTGTTTTTCAAGAAAAAGAGAAGGCACGGCCAGATATCCCTGATGGGCAAGGAGCTGCACAAAGTTGCATTTTCTACTCCAGATAGTATATACTACTCCTATATGATGATGCCAGCGTCAGATACTGTGCCTGATCAGTGTGCTGCTGCTTAAGAGAAGGTGGACTTGGCATCAGGTGGAACATATGCCCCTCGCCAGTGCGTCCAAACGCCGCCCCCAAACTAATCGGCACTTGACGGCAGCACCTCGTGTACGTGCTACTACCGGTCGCTCTCGCTGATGGGGAAAAGGATGCGACCTTAAACAATGGCGTTTTTTTTACCAACCAACCAAACCAATCGGCAATCGCACACTAAACAGGCGTTAAGTACTATGCTGGTCAGACCACTTAACAACAACCGCGCGCCGTCCAACCACTGTACCGTACGTGAACTCGATCGGCATCGAGTGCACTCCCGAAGCTATCAGGGAGCTTCCCTCCGTGCGCCCTGACGCCATGGGGGGCGGCCGGAAAGGGACGCCGGTGAAGAAAAGGCTAGCATACCACGACTGGCTTTGGTTGGTGTGGTGGAAAAATGGCTCTCCCGACCCCCGTGCGTAGCCGCCCCAGTGGGAGCTCCAGAGGGCGGCACCGCGGTGGCAATGACCTCCCCTTGCTGCCGAGAGAGGCATGCAGACGAGACGAGACGACACGCGCGGCGCCGGCAATGCACCGGCCGACCTTTTTCCGGTGGAATGTGAGGTAAGATTTGATGTACCGGCGAGTCAAACCCTGCACGATCCAGCAAAACCGGCTCGTGCTTTCTGTGTCCTGCTCGCACGCATGTGCGGCAAAAGACACATGCCCGTTGGCTGATCGGCGACGGACCGTGGCTCTACGACAGACACACCACATGTGGTACGTACATACGAACCTCTAGACGCTACGTCCATGGCAGCAAGCAACAGCAGCGCCTATGTGCGTTTGTCTGTCCGCTTGCACCGTTGTACTCTTCTTCTGCAGAAGCATTCACGTGTGTGCTCCTGCTGTAGTAACGCCAGCCAGCCAGCTACGTACGTGCGTGCAAGCCGCCGGATCGAGCGCGAGTCCATGTGACGCCTTTCGACAGCGCCAGACCAAAAGGAACATAAAGGAACAAGAAACAAACAGCAGCAGCGTGCATTCAGTTCACCGCTGCTGGCGTCTGTTTCTGACGAAGATCAAAACAGAGTGCAGCAGGTAGTAGATTGTTTTGGTCCGGCGGCCACCTACCTTCCACGATGGTGAGCGCGCACGGCTTCAGCGCCACGATCTCCACGCCGTCGTCCAGCCGGTGCCCACGCACCTGCAAAAACACAAGTGCACCACCGTTAGCAAATACTACTCCACTAGCATACAAATCAAGCCAACATTGCGTCCCAAAAGTAGGTACTGGTGAATAATGGTACAATTGGAGAAGCTGCGGCTGATTAATTTGCTTAGCAGTGCAGCTTGCTGCCAAAAATGTTGGAGCAGCGCCTAGAGCTAGCTAGTACAGCCTGCAAACGAGTGAATTTTGGCCGTCCAGAGCTAGCAGCGGAAGGGGAAGGAAGGAGACAAGTGAAGCCAAGGGAGCATTACCACATGGGAGAGTGAGTAGTTTGTGAGGTGGCACGTCTCCACGTTCGACGCCAGCAGCTTCCGCACGTCCAGCACGCGATCCGTCGATATCCCCTGCACACACGAGTTATTATTCAGTGTTCTTCTGTTGCTGGATACGCATTGTGAGGCGTGTGTAAACAATGCTATCTTTTCTTATTGGAGAAAGCCTAAACTACAGAACAATACTGGGAGGGAGGGAGCATCTGGGCATGGAGATTGCTGCAGGGAAATTTGTAAGCATCGGTGTGCTCGGAATCAGAGACATGTCAGCCAAAATCAGCTGGGAAATATTCAGCCCGTGTTTGTCCTGTTCACTGTCCTTTCTGCGTGGGAGAAGAAGCCATGGCAGTACATACATACCTTGAGTGTCACCTGGGACTCGTAGGGGGTGGTGACCGCGACGTCCACCACGCTCGGCACCACTGCAAAACACACGAGGAGACGGAGAGTTTCAGACATCGCCACCATCACCAACAGCTACAACAAGAATGGTTGGAATTATGGCGGTCAGAGGTCGGAGGAGCCTCCACGGCCGGCCGGCCGCGCGCGAGCGCAATTCACTGCGCGCCCGCGAACCGCATGACCCAACTGACGTCGCCCCCACGGCGCGCGGTTGCACCAAGAAACGGAACCGGCATCGTGATCCGAAGCTGAAGAGGTAAAAAAAAGAGGGAGGAGCATCGGGCGCGGCGAAAACTAATCATGAGCGGGGAAAGGGGCCGGGCGGCGTATCCTTCAATTCAGCGCAAAGCATAACCAGGAATCGAAGGAAACGATTTGAAAAAGCGAAAGACGAGCAAACAACAGACAGGATTACTGTTTGCTTCTGCGTACTAATTGCCCGTCTCTTTTGCCTTTTATGCGAGCGCAAAATCGTAAAGCGATGGAACAAATATGGGCATACGGCACCGTCAGAAACAGCAATTCATGAATTCAATGCTGCCGAGGACGAACTCGACGGCGGCAACGATTATGGACGGCACAACGATGCACGGGCACGCAGAGATGGGTTGCGTCGCCGGTCAGTCCGTACCTTTCTCCTCCTTCTTCTTGCGGTCGCCCTTGCCGCCGCCGCCCCGGCCCTTGCCACGGCCGGCGTGCTTGGGGGCCATTGCCGCCCTCCCTCCCTCAGAGCGCCCCTCCTCTACTCCGACGGAGCACACAGACGATAACGGAGGAGGGGTTTAAGATGAGCCAAGGCCGAGGTGCAAGGGACGGACGAAGAAGAAGAGACAGAGGAGGGAGGAGGAAGAAGCAGGGGAGCTGGACTGGAACGCGGGCGAGGGGGGAGAGGATATAGGATGAGCGGCCTGGGAGGCCGGGCCGAGGCTCATCCCGTCATCCGATCGAGCCCGCGCGATCCTGGCCTCTCGATCGCCCGCCCGCGCGCGCTCCATCCCGAGGCCTGACCTGCGGGCCCACGCCCCCGGTCACATGCACCGGGGCCCCGCCGCGCAGCAGCACGCAGGAAGGACATGGCTTGACGCATCGTGGCGACACGTGGAGCTCCCTCGCATCGTCCGCTCCATCAACGGCCCAGCCTCATGTGCGGCCAGGCCGAGATGAGTTGCACGCAACGGGGTGGGGCGTGCGAGTTGCACGGGGAGGGAAGGTGAAAGGCACGGGACGAGGTAACGTCCGGCGTCGGCGTCCGCGTCTGTACTGTGTTTGTCGGACAAAAAAATAGCGTCCGGCGTGGGGCGTGGAGAGTGGGTGATTCCAGCACACCACCACGGGCGTGATCGGAACCGTGTGCACCCCGGTGAGGTACGGGACAAGTTATGGGAGCTGTGCGGGGGTGGTCTGGGCGGTGGCTGGCACGGCCAGATGGAGGACACGGGCACGGTCTCTACAAGGTGGCCGGAGGTGTCCCATTGGGCGTCCGCCTGTCCGTCACACGGTGCCCGGCCGGTCCGAGGCAACCACTTTTGTTTGCCAGGTTTCGTCCCTCTGTTCGGCGTGGCTCTTGTGCCAACTTGGGCGTTAATCAATTGCGCCAGCGACAAGCTCCGTTTGTGTCCTTTGGCAATTTGGAGGCAACTTCCGTCACTGATGGTGCGTTTTGCAGTCGGAATCCGGCTGAATATTCCGGGAGGCTACCGGTGAAATCATCATCATTTGGCCCGGAGAAAGTAAGGCGGTTTACTAGTGCTCTTGTCCGCGCTCTGCCTGGAGAACGCCGACAGATGTCTCGGCCCGATCGGGACGTGGACGGAGGTACATAGATACGGCATACGGGAGACCAAAGTGGCACGACGAAAGTGTAGTGCGGTGAAAAAAAGCATCCGGTGTATACGGTAGGGGGTGATTTGCCACCCCATGTGTGAACATGTGTGCTGATGAGAGTGCGGTGATAACCAAAGGCTAGTGGTAGATGCCTAGCAATTCCACATCGGACACGGGTGCAGCATTGCTTGAAAGCAAATACGGTACCCTTGCTGAGAAGAACTACCTCTTGGTGAGATTGTAGAGTCGTGTTCTACTCCTGTCCGCTAGCTAGAGTTCAAATGACAGTGTTCACGTAGACACACACTCAGACGATACGTCCGATGAGAATCCCTGTCAAATTTAGCGGTGATTAGGAGACGCACTTTCATCTTCATGGGCGTGTATACGTACGTCCGGTGTGCCTGCATCGGTGATGATGTGTTCTTTTATTAGTGGAAGTGATGATGCATATGCATTCATGTGTCGTCATCTTTGCAATTGCAAAAGGGAAAATTACCCAATGATCTCTCGGTTTGTTACAGTATAAGAGCATCGACAGCCAGGCGCCCAAAACCCGTCTCATACGATCGAGCGGGCCGGTCGGTTACTGACCGATCACGAAATTTTGACCCAGAGTCCCAGACGCACGTCTAAACAGGCCGCAAACATCAGGGGTGACCGGCACCCCTCATATCCAGCCTAAAAAACAGGTGAATATCGGGGCGCGTCGGCCACGTCGGACGGGGCCCTCGCTGGCCCATCCCACCCCACATATATTCAACATATCCGCTCGCCGGACCAAACCCTAGCCACTTCACACTCCACTCCATCCGCCACCCAAGCTCACCTCCGGCACTTTTCTGCCATCTCAGACATGGCGGGCAGCTGATCTGACTCCGACCAGTCCGGATCCGTCGACTGGAATGTCATTCCGTGCAGGTTGGAGGAGGCAATGGCGGTCCGCATTGCATTCCGCCGCTCCCGGGAGGATAGCGCCCGGCCGACGACAGGATTTGTCCGGCGCGACTCCATAACGTGGGCTCAACGAACGCTTGGGTCCTCTGGGGCTGGATCATCACGGTCCCAGCAGCCGGAAAAACTCTCCTTCCCCATCACTGATCGGGCGGACTATGAGTCCCACCTAGACCGGTGTGCCCGCCGGGAAGGAAAGGATAAGGGCCGCCGAGGCCCGTATCGCGGCGGAGGCGGCTGATGCGAAGACACGGGCACCACAGAGGAGGAAACCATCCGCGCTTGCGTTGTGAAGAAATGGCTGCGGAGGAACACGTGCGCCCTCGCCCGAGAGCAGAATCGGACGGTCCGTGCCATAGCCTGACTGCCACTGAGGGAAGAGAAGGAGGATAGCAACGGCGAGGACAGCTCCGGTGATGAGCAGATCCGGCTTGATCTCTACCACGTCTTCGATGGGTACTTCCGCGAGAAGGACGGCAAGGGCAGTCGTGGATGATCTCCACTATAGCCAAATATGCTAAATTTTGATAGTCTAATGGCATGCTAGTAGTGATGGAGTAGCCGAACGATGTGTGTAATGCATCGACGTAGTTGTATGAGTTTATATGGATTCGGGATATCATAATTGATGTGTCCGTTTGTGAGCAGGCAAATTTATAGCTTGATCGGTCAGCGTCTGTGGACGTTTGAGTAGCCAGATTTGCAAAGTCCTCTAGAGAAAATTTTATGTGCTCTAAGTGACACTTCCAAATCGAGGAAACGTGGGGCGCGTGAGCCTGCAAAGATGCGTCAAGTTCGTTTACTCGACGGCAGCACCGCCGTCCCCAGGCCTCTGGACGATACACCTTGTGCGCCGCAGTACGGCACTCCAGGTGGAGCGCTCGCACAGACACGACAACGATCCAACAAGAGTCCAGCGAATCCACACGGTTTAGGAATTTGGACTTGGGTTTGTGCTTATAGATCGCCGGGTTAACGACACGGGCAAAGCAGCAAAGTACTTTCGCCCGTCCTGTCACTAACACTCGTTCATTCCTCTACGGTGTAGAGTATGTTTTTGTCTCCTCTCCTATGCATTGTTAACGCGTCGATCGTGTCCGCTACCAATCTAGCCCGGACTCGTTCCCGATGACTGACTGCTCAATTAACAACGACAAAGTAGTAATGTAATGTACGAAGGCCATAGTTCATGACCGAATCAAATGGAATTTTCAAACACATGTCCTTGACCAATTGTCATGTGGCTGTGACTATTGGATCATGCCTCCATTGCTAATCGATTTTGGTCAAACCTCTCCAAATAGTTCTTTTTTGAAAAAAGCGATAATCCCTGACCTCTGCATCAAACGATGCATACAGTCATTTTTATTAAATTATTCAATAAAGTATGACAAGAACAAATAAATATATCAAACCAAAATCACCTTTTTAATGACCTATGTCACGATTTTTTGTCCAAAAGGACCACCTATCAAGTTGAATTGTCAAAAAAGACTACCTCTAAAACACATTGACAAAAAAGACCACCTGCAGCATGGCGGCAGGTGCGCCAGCCGACACGTGGCGCCTGCCGCAGCCCCTGCCGCCACGGGCGCAGGCGGCAGCCCGGGCTTAACCGGTTTTCTCGCGTCAACTCCAACGGAACGGACCGCCACGCAGCAAGGCTGCAGCTACTGCTGCTGCGCGGGCGCCGAGACAGACCAGGTGGGCCATGCCGCCACTGCCAAAGGCGGCAGCTAGTGCGTACTGTAGCTAGTCCCTGCGGTAAATGGATAGAGCTATTTTCTTCCGGCCCGCCTTGCGGTAAATGGATATACCAACTTGGAGAAACTAGCACTTGGCTAAATGGATAGAGCTATTTTCTTCCAGTCGCCGTTCGTATGACTCGAGTCAATCCGCCGTACGTACGCGGCTACACTGAACAATAGCCCAGTTCGTCAAAAAAGAAAAAAAAAATAGCCCAGCCCGACGGTATCTCTGCCCTGCGCTTGCGCTTGTGGCGCCGATTAAACAAAGTGGCATGACCACCGCGCACAGGGCGCCGCTGCCACGCAACGGATGCCGCCTCGGGCCGTGGCGGCAGGGCCCATCTAGCCTGCCGCGGTGCGTGCAGCCTCAGTAGCTGCCGCCTTGCTGCGTGGCGGCATGGCTCACCGCTCCGGTCCGTCCCGTTGCAGCTGACTCGCGGACGGCAAAACCTGTTAAGCCTAGGCCGCTGCCTGCGCCCGTGGCGGCGGGTGCTGCCGCCGGCGTCTGTGGCGGCAGGTGCCACGTGTCGGCTGGCGCACCTGCCGCCACGCTGCAGCTGGTCCTTTTTGTCAATCTGTTTTAAAGGTGGTTTTTTTTGGCAATTCAACTATGCAGGTGGTCTTTTGGACAAAAATTCTCCATGTCACTACACCTGCTAGCTTGATGATGTGCCCTGACCGCACCAACACACACCATCTTTCTTGGTGGCCTCACCAAAGCCGCCCCACAGCGAGCCGAACACACTAACTGTTTTAGAAGACCCTAAGCGCGCACCGCATGCACACACTCGAGAATCCACCATCACTATCTTTCACCGTCCAACTTCAAAAGAGATCCACACATTAACCTTGTCAGGCCCAACTGCCGTCGACCACAACGACAGACAACACTACCATCATGTGCGTGTCTACTAGTACAAGACCCCCTCATTTGCAGCATTCCTAATCGCCTTCTAGCAGCGTCCAATCAAGACAATTACGGGCGATTTAGTGATCCGCATTGGAGTTACCCTTAGAACTTTGGGTAGGTCGTCGGATTAACGACGTGGACAAAGCAGCAAAGTACTCTTGCCCGTCCTATCACTAGCCCTCGTTCATTCATTCATTCATTCTCCTTCGTAGTGTGTTTTTGTCTCCTCTCTTAGGCACTATTATTAATTATCACGCCGTGTCCGCTACCATAGCCCAAACTGATTGGTGATTCCTCATCAAATAGTCTCTTCGTTTTTGTTTACTTCGCATATTAGCTTTGACTAAAGTCAAACTTTATAAAACTTTGATCAAGTTTATAGAAAACAATATGATCATTTACAGTAACAAATTTATATGATGTGAAAATATATATTCAATGATGAATCTAATGATATATATTTGGTGGTGTATATGTTAGTATATATATTTTTCTACAAATTTGTTAAAAATATATAAAGTTTGACTTTAGACAAACTTTAGACAAACCTAATATGTGAAGTACATAAAAACGAAAGGAGTTTTAATACGTCCAAAGGCGGAGGGAATCTATTGCTTAGGGTTGCAGAAGCCTGTTTTATCTCCAGTGATGGAAGGAAGGAACGAGGATGGATGCTCCCGTCGGAGCTGGGCGGCCGTCTCCGGCGGTACCGTCCAAAACCGCGGAGCGCATCTTCCCAAGGAGGCAACCCTGGGATGCTCGTGCGCTCATCCCTTCTGCCGCCTTGGCCGTAATGGGATGTTTACAAACAAACATTTTTGGTGTTCGGTACAATGAGTCCGTTGACCAAAGCTCCGTCGAGAGATTTCTCTATTGAGTTTGCAGCGGCCGTTCGTTGGTGGTCTGGAACTGAAAGGAGCGGGAGGTCTCCGGCACTTTGTTTCATCCTAGTAGTACAAGCTAGTACAGATTCTCCTTTAGATTCCGTTGGTTTGTCTTTTCTTTTAGCAAAAGATCCTGCTACTTAGCAGATCATAGGAGTATCCGCTGTACTACTGCTGGCCAGTGGCGGCTCCAGAAATTTGCAACCGGGTATTCATGTATATTCATATTGTTAAAATCATTGTTATTTTTTTAAAATTGTCACTATTTTACCAGAATCAACACTGTTTTGTAAAAATCACGGGTATTCACATGAAGACCCAAGAATACCCCTAGCGCCGCCCCTACTGCTGGCTCCTATTTCTTACTCCCTCCACTCCAAATCACTCGTCACAGAAATGGATATATCTAGATATGTATTTTAGTTCTAGATACATCCATTTCTACGACGAGTAATTTGGAATGGAGGGAGTACCTCTAGGAATGACAGTGGCCTTAACTGTATCCTTTCAGCATGTTAACTTCAGACAACGATAGCAGCTATGAGCCAATCAACAGAGACTTTCTACAAACCGTGATCCGGCACCGAAAACACGGCATGATTTTGCATCCAAGAACAAGGATTGATCCTCATGAGTGATACCCACGATTGTCCACAATAGCTGAATTTGTTTCTACTGCATTTACAGACGCGCTTTGAAGCATGCCGTTACAAGGAATTTAAACACGGTTTGGTCACTGTCACTGCCATTGCAGAATTCAATCTATCGACACCATGACACTCTGCTGCGACGAAACGATGGAGACAATTTACACCTGAAAAATGATGACCGAACCCCAGCTTGTTTTCAGAAAAGAAAGCCAAGCATGGCCAACAGTCAGCCCAATATCCACCCACTGAAACCAGAGGCGCATATACTTGAATGGTCTGAAAGTTAAGCTGCTTCTCCCGAATCACGCATGATTGATTGCGGCGACCACTTCAGATGCAACTTCAGCCTCCCGGTCTTTGCTCCCTGCAACGGGAAGCTGTCGGTGTAATCCTCTTCGATCAAAACCTTAGTTAAGGTCAGGATGCACCGCCCCATGTAATCCTGCAGAAACCAGAGTTAACAGTTGCTATGCAAACATGAAACCACATCACAGTTGAAAAAGTACTCGGACAGCATTACGATGAAAGCTTCGATGGAACTTACTCTACTGAAAGTGTCGTGATCATAAACTTCCAGCATGAGCATGTCATGTAAGCCATCTTCGACAACGAAGTCAAAAGTTTGATTCCAAACAGGGTTCAAGCTTTCATTCACAACCTGAGGTCAGCACATGACAGGAACAGTGAAGGCATGCTTTAACTAAAGCAAATTCTTAATGGTAACACATTATATACTCCCTCCGTTCCTTGATATAAGGTGTATAGATTTTTTAGAAAAAACCCAAAATATAAGGTGTATTGCGTTGCATCACTCGTTTGTATAATTTGTTTAGGAATTTTATTACATTTTCATACATTAAGCAAGCTCCTCTATTTTCTCATGCCAATTAGTCGGGTGTAATCTCGCCCAAAAACTTGTGAAATTGTTCCTCCACGTGCGTTCTTTAATTTCCGTGCCAAAAACTATACACCCTATATTTAGGAACGGAGGGAGTAGCTAACAGAGACCAACATTGCAAAATCATTGAAAATTAACACTATGATATTATACTATTTTAAAACTGGCAATGATGTATATCTGAAAGAAATTACCCTTGTCTTGTGCTTGGTTTTTGTTTTCTTGAGAGAAACTACAACATATGGGTCAGACTTCCCATTCATATCCATTGCTGGCAGATCTTCACCAGATATCACAGTTACTTGGAGAACCCCTCGCAGGATAATTTCCTTTCTCTTCCTTGATGACAACCTGCCATAATCTTTGCTCGCTGATCCATTTCCATTAGTTGTCATTGTCCTCTCTAAGGAAGTCATCGAAAAATGTTGTTTAAAAGGATTTGGAGTCTCATCCTTCATGTTATATGGATAATAGACTAGCTCAAGGTGCACCTGTTGGGGTCATGCCAAACAAAAGGTTACAACGAAACAAGAAGGTTATGTACCCAATTTTGCAATATGCCCCATGAAAAATGATAATATGGAAAGCTAAAGCTATTTTGAGGGTCAATCAGTTCAGATTCCAGGAAAGCAAAAAAAGTTTTCTCCAGGAGAACTGGGCTCACCTGACCACGATCTTTCCTGTCTCTTTGAATCTCCAAATCTTTTACAAGCTTCAGCCAGACATCCTTCACTTTGCCAGGTTGAAGATCCTTCAGGCTAACTTGAGCACAGCCAATCAGATCAGATTCCTGAATACCATCATCATCATAAATCTTGACTGTCACGCTCTGAGTATCAGCATCTTCAACAATAAACTCAAAGTGTTCATTCCAAATGGGATTGAGATCATTGTTCTGTGAAGTTGATGACAAAAGTTAGTAGGAATCCCCAAAAGGCAAAGTGCCCAAACAAGGAATGGATTTAGTAGACTTACAATTGTTTTACTTCTCTTGGTTTTGTCTGGCAATGGTCGGATATATAAAGTGGCAAAAGGATCCGATTTTCCTATCAGATCCTTGTTTGTCAAATCTCTAGCTTGCACAAGCTTGACTTCCAATGTACCCACAGGCTTCAGCTCCAGATCACTGGTACACAATCATTATAGTCATTCCACTGTGATTTAGTGACACTGATTTTCTTTAAATGTACTATTATGTAACCAGGAATTAACTAGTACTCACCTGTAGTCCCCAGGTACTATAGGAATGACTTTCCTTACTGGCCATGTTATTGAGTCTTCAATAGCATTTTTTATAGTTTCCTGTAAAAGGATTAAGGATATTGTATCAACAAACTCAACAATAGGATGTGCAAATTCCAACTCTCTGCTATGAAACACAAGCGTATAGCCAAACCTCAAGAGCAGCTGAAATTCCAGGAATAGCAGAAATATCACCACCAATGACCTTCAGTTTGAAATCCAGTTTTTTCTAACAATTTTATAGGAGAGAAAAAATAGTAAGGAGGCAAACGAAGAAATAGCTACGGCAACGAGAGAAAAACAATGATGGGGAACAAATTAACCTTCTGTCTTAGAGAAAAACAAACAGCTCCAAAGCAAGGCAGTTGTTCAACCAGCGGTTTGAAAATCAAGCGGAAAACTCCCGTGAAGCCGATGTCCTTCACCTATATGGCAGGAGAATCTTAGAACTATGGAAGAAGTGATAAGGTTCATTTTGGCGTATGCAATACATGATATGGTAATTGGTTGAAGTTTTAAGGATTAACACTATCACTATCCAACCGAAGCACATGAACCCTCGCAACTCAAAATGTCATGCACAAATTGCATGTAAATGTTTGCATGTCATGCACAAATTACACGTAAAATTTTGCACTGCAGAAACTAATGAGTTGGCTGATGAACTAACACCATACGACCCCCTTGGTCGATCAAGAGTAAACCAGAGTAGAATCTGATTAACAACCTTTTACCTACTTGACTACTTCTTACTTGTTAGATATGTATAAGACGACTATTTCATAATTTAATTGGTCTAAAAATAAAATGTCAGTTCAGTGATTATGATTCAGTGCGCATATTCCATCAATTCATAGTTTCATACAACATGACCAAAGACAAAGACATGAAATAGATCACCTGTATTGGTAATGCCACCCCAAGTCTAGTTTTTACATCCAATATGATACTTGGATTGGCATCCCAATTCATCTCTAGCTCCATAACAATACCTTCTTCATTACTCTCAATGATTGAAATACCTGCACCAAGATGAGTAGGGTACACTGGGTCAGGCTAGATGAAATGAAACTAAAATGAAGCACCACAGAACTGAAGGAACTACTTCAAACTCATCACAATATAACTACTTTTTTTTACAGAAAGTAGCATTTTCAATGGATGCGTGGAGTGGAGCACCTTAAATGAACAGCATAAAGATCATTAAAAAACCTTATTTCCATTAGGATGAAATTTATTTATTGATAGAGTCTTGTGCATCCAAAATAGTATTCATCCACACCCTCAAGGCCTCAAAACAGTTTTACTACTATAGTACTATTACAAAGTATGGGCAAACACCATGTATACAATCTAATATGCAGAACCAGCAGACCTAAGGGGTTAATGTCTCATTTGCTGGTGTCATACTATTGCATAAAGCATGAAAATCTTGGTCAACGAAATCCGCGAACAGAAAAATGCTGGCAACAATAAAGAGTGAGTTCCATGTCATCAAGAATATAACAAGATAGAGGAAATGGTGAGAGGTAGTTTGAATCTACCTACCAGTAAACTGCGGTGCAACAGTACCAAGAGTGAGTTTTGAGAACGTGAGGGCAGCAAAGACCACTGGCCTATATTGTTCAAGAACAGGCTCAACGGAGGCTTTGATGAGTTCTGATGCTGCCTGCAACAACAGATGACCAGAGAAGAAGATGCTGAAGAAGATGTGTTTACAAAAGAAGCAAAATAAAAAGAATTCTGGTGATGGTATCAGGATACATGGAAAGAGATGCATACCTCATTCACAAAGGGCCATATTTTGTTGAGCTCCTCATTCAGCCATTTTAACTGCATAATTGCACGCATGAATACATGATCATTCACCTATAGTGTGAAGGAGAGCTAACCAGAGATTGCTAAAGAAGTGTGTATACCTTTTGCTGCGTAGAGAAAACAACCCAGGATGGGTACAGGGTACCTGGAAGTAACTTGCGTGAATCTTCGACCGTCATTTTAGAGAAAGTGGCAACCGTGGCAGCCTGCACAATAACCAGCAAAAATTCCTGTTAATTCAGGTATGGCTGCAACCCGGAAATTCAGTCACAGAGGGAAGGGTTCCAAGTTTATGATGGACATGAAGGCCTATCTCAGCTGGGTGGGGAAGTGCAAGTGGATGGACATTCCACTACCTGGGTTCAAGTACTCTGCTCAAATTTGGGCGACAATGCCAACAGAACATGCAATTTCTTCAACAACAACATAAAAGGTGATATACAAGTGACCCCATGGACTAAAACTGGCCTGGCTTAACTGTCATATGCACGGTGAAAGGGAGTGGCCAACACTGTAACTACACGAACCATAGGGCATGCCCAGGAGCACTTGCCATTGGGATTATCTGCTGGGAAAAATCGAGGGCCCCAAAATGAGTAGTACTGCCCTACTACAAGCTAATGTAGTACTATGTGACAAAATAAAATGCTACTGTACGATTGTAACAAGCTGCGAGCAGAGCGTGGTAGCGAGTTGCGACCCACATAAGCCAAAACCTATGCCGACACCGACGCAGTCGCAGTTAAGCAAGGCGACACACAGGGATGATGATGCCGAGCGCCGGCTACCTAACGCGAAGGCAACAGTTGAACAGCCCCACCACAAAAGGCAAGAACAGATTCGGGCCCGCTTTCGGCTCACCGCTCGTACGCCACGCTGTATTCCTCCAATCCATCCCGAGCACCCGCAATCCCCTGCCCACGTAACGCAACAGAGGCGCATCGACGAGATTCGGGGGCGAGCGGGGGCGCTTACCAGCTTCCGGCGGCGGGCGCCGCGGGAGTTCTCGCAGCGGGCGAAGGCGACGATGAGCGCGACGCCGGCGGCGACCCCCATCGCCAGGCCCATCCAGAACCCCATTCCTCCGCGCCCTCCTCCGACTCCTGCCCTACCGCCGCGCTATCCTCCGCAGGCCAACGCGCATCTGGGGGCAGGCAGGGGCGGCACGCGAGCGAAAGCGAAACGGCCGAGGCGCTCCAGCTGGCGGGGCCCGCCACGGGCTGGGGCGACGCCGGCGCGGGACGGGCGGGCGGGCAGGCGGGCGGGGAGTCCAAGTGGCGCCTGTTTGGCTGGGCGGCGCTGCCGACGTGGGCTGGACTGGCTGGGGAGAGGCGAGGAGTTTGAAAGACCACGGGGGAAGGGAAAAAAATAGGCGGAGAAATGTGGAGACCGGGGAGCGGAAATCGGGAGAGCGACGGAAAGCGATGCCCGTTTGGGGATGGGTTGAGTGGGATGGAGATCTCGGCAGGCGAGCGACCGGCGAGAAAACTGTTTTTTCTTCCGCTTTCGCCAGGTAGGGGGATGGGATGGGATGGGATGGGATGGGATGGCGTGCGAGCGGTGAGCTGGGGTGGGGTTTGGGGTTTGGGGGTTTGCTCGCTGGCGGGTGGGGCAGGGAGAGGTGTGGGGGCCGCTGGGAGACGGGCGGCGGTGGGTGTGGGTCTTGCCGTTTTTGGGGGGCGACGCATCGATTCTCGTTCTGTGGTTCGAAGTTTCTCGGGGTTTAAAATATTTTTGGAGGAGGATTGGTCTGCGTGCTCCCTGCACGTGCCTCGTGGCCGAGCCGCGTCTGTCGCTCCCCGTGCTGATCCCGCCGGTTCGATGATCGTTGTGCGGGTTCATTCGACCGCGGCAACCGGGAGGCTATTGACACTGGTGTATGATCAACCACGGGGATTTTACTACTCGCTTTGCTTCGTGACGAAGGGACGAGCACCTGTCGCTCGACTGGACCTAGGGGCTGGGGCGCAAGGTTCACATCATCACGACGAGTCGACGAGCGAAAAAAAAGGGTGCCGGAAGCCGTAGTATGTCGAGTGTTCCCGATGGAGCGTCTAGCGTTTTTTAACCGTGGTCTAAACCATTCCCTTGCGCGCATCATCTTTGCTACAGCAAATTATGATCGAATGAGATTGTTAGTTAAACGAGGAAAAATAAGCAGCAATTACGACTTTTCACCGGTGTACCGCCACCGGGTCGTCCGGATTTGGTTTCGACATGGTCTTTGCTTGGACAAATGGGACATCCTTAGATCTCGGCATACCATTCGCGTGGTGAGGCGAGCAGAGTGGCTACCCATATCCGTGAATTTTCGGCGACTCCGCTCAGCCCGTTTTGTATTTGCTTGTTGCTACTAGTAAACAAGAACTGAGAGAGATCCTACTTTTAGCTATGAGCATCAAAAGACTCAAGAAGAACATTGTTGGCCTCATTTTAAAGACGCTATTGGTGTCGTGGATGGATCACATGTGCCAGTTACAGTGCATGCAGATGTCGCGGTTAACCATAGATGTCGGTGTGGCATTGCATCTCGAGAATGTGCTTGCGATATGCGGCTTTGACATGAGGTTTATTTTTGTGGTTGCGGGTTGTCGGGCTCTGCACATGACACCACGGCCCTGAATCACGCATTAGAACACTTCTCTCCATTTCTATACCTCCCAAAGGTACAACATACTAAAAAAATGCCATCATTCATTATATTCTTATGTGCGATGCTAAATTGGTGTTTATTTTCAGAGAAATACTATCATGTGGACTCCAGGTATCCAAACCGAACGTGATATCTTTCTCCTTTTAAGCAAATATGAACGGGTTATCATGTGGACTCTACAAGCGACGAGATGCGGAGCGACCAGCAGGACGCGAGGGGTTGAGGCAGCCACAACCACATGTGTGTGGAGTTAGGACCGACGAGCGGAGCGACGGAGGTGCTACAATCGCCACGCGACCGTGTCACCATCAACGCACGGCGACAACGACCACTTCTATATTTGTGTATATTGACAAGTGTGACCGGCGACAACAAATGCTACCATCGTCCACGGTGATGTTGTGACTGTGTGGGGGACCGGGGGGGGGGGGGGGGGATGATCGGTATGGTCGACTAGAGGGGGTGAATAGGCGACTACCTATTTTTAACTTCTTTTGTAAATTTTAGGCTCAACAATAAAATAGGTTGTTTAGAAATGCAACTAGGTGGATAACCTATATGACAAGCTCAACAACAACAACAACAACAACAAGTGTAAGCTAAGGAGTTATAACAAGCTTATACAACGAAAGTAAAGGTTAGAAGTAACCACAAGCGGAGACGAGGATGTGTTGCCGAAATTCCCCCTTTGGGGAAGATATTGTTGGGAAACGTAGCAGAAATTCAAAATTTTCCTACGTGTCACCAAGATCTATCTATGGAGAGACCAGCAACGAGTAGAAGGAGAGGAGAGTTTGCATCTACATACCCTTGTAGATCGCTAAGCGGAAGCGTTCAAGTGAACGGGGTTGATGGAGTCGTACTCGTCGTGATTCAGATCACCGATGATCAAGTGCCGAACGGACGGCACCTCCGCGTTCAACACACGTACAGCCCGGTGACGTCTCCCACGCCTTGATCCAGCAAGGAGAGAGGGAGAGGTTGAGGAAGACTCCATCCAACAGCAGCACAACGGCGTGGTGGTGATGGAGGAGCGTGGCAATCCTGCAGGGCTTCGCCAAGCACCTACGGGAGAGGAGGAGGTGTCACGGGAGGGAGGGAGGCGCCAAGGGCTCAGGTCTGGATGCCCTCCCTCCCCTCCACTATATATAGGGGCAGGGGAGAAGGGGGAGGCGCAGCCTTGCCCCCTACTCCAAGAAAGGGGTGCGGCTAAGGAGGGGGGAGGAGTCCATCCTCCCCAAGGCACCTCGGAGGTGCCTTCCCCCTTTAGGACTCTCCCCTTTTTCCTTTATCTTGGCGCATGGGCCTCTAGGGGCTGGTGCCCTTGGCCCATGTAGGCCAAGGCGCACCCCCTACAGCCCATGTGGCCCCCCGGGGCAGGTGGCCCCACCCGGTGGGCCCCCGGGACCCTTCCGGTGGTCCCGGTACAATACCGATGACCCCGAAACTTGTCTCGATGGCCGAAACAGGACTTCCTATATATAAATCTTTACCTCCGGACCATTCCGGAACTCCTCGTGACGTCCGGGATCTCATCCGGGACTCCGAACAACATTCGGTAACCACATACAAGCTTCCTTTATAACCCTAGCGTCATCGAACCTTAAGTGTGTAGACCCTACGGGTTCGGGAGACATGCAGACATGACCGAGACGTTCTCCGGTCAATAACCAACAGCGGGATCTGGATACCCATGTTGGCTCCCACATGTTCCACGATGATCTCATCGGATGAACCACGATGTCAAGGACTCAATCGATCCCGTATTCAATTCCCTTTGTCTAGCGGTATTTTACTTGCCCGAGATTCGATCGTCGGTATCCAATACCTTGTTCAATCTCGTTACCGGCAAGTCACTTTACTCGTTCCGTAACACATCATCCCGTGATCAACTCCTTGGTCACATTGCGCATATGATGATGTCCTACCGAGTGGGCCCAGAGATACCTCTCCGTTTACACGGAGTGACAAATCCCAGTCTCGATCCGCATAAAACAATAGATACTTTCGGAGATACCTGTAGTGCACCTTTATAGTCACCCAGTTACGTTGTGACGTTTGATACACCCAAAGCACTCCTACGGTATCCAGGAGTTACACGATCTCATGGTCAAAGGAAGAGATACTTGACATTGGCAAAGCTCTAGCAAATGAACTACACGATCTTTTGTGCTAGTCTTAGGATTGGGTCTTGTCCATCACATCATTCTCCTAATGATGTGATCCCGTTATCAACGACATCCAATGTCCATAGCCAGGAAACCATGACTATCTGTTGATCACAACGAGCTAGTCAACTAGAGGCTCACTAGGGACATATTGTGGTCTATGTATTCACACGTGTATTACGATTTCCGGATAATACAGTTATAGCATGAATAAAAGACTATTATCATGAACAAAGAAATATAATAATAACTTATTTATTATTGCCTCTAGGGCATATTTCCAACAGTCTCCCACTTGCACTAGAGTCAATAATCTAGTTCACATCGCCATGTGATTAACACTCACAGGTCACATCGCCATGTGACTAATACCCAAGAGTTTACTAGAGTCAGTAGTCTAGTTCACATCACTATGTGATTAACACTCAATGAGTTTTATGTTTGATCATGTTGCTTGTGAGAGAGGTTTTAGTCAACGGGTCTGAACCTTTCAGATCCGTGTGTTCTTTACAAATCTCTATGTCATCTCCTAGATGCAGCTACCACGCTCTATTTGGAGCTATTCCAAACAACTGTTCTACTTGGAGCTATTCTAAATTATTGCTCCATTATATGTATCCGGTCTCTCTACTTAGAGCTATCCGGATAGGTGTCAAGCTTGCATCGTCGTAACCTTTACGACGAACTCTTTTACCACCTCCATAATCGAGAAAATTCCTTAGTCCACTAGTTACTAAGGATAACTTTGACCGCTGTCCTGTGAGCCATTCTTGGATCACTCTTGTACCCCTTGACTGACTCATGGCAAGGCACACTTCAGGTGCGGTACACAGCATAGCATACTGAGGAGCCTACGTCTTAAGCATAGGGGACGACCTTCGTCCTTTCTCTCTATTCTGCCGTGGTCGAGCTTTAAGTCTTAACTTCGTACCTTACAACTCAGGCAAGAACTCCTTCTTTGACTGGTCCATCTTGAACACCTTCAAGATCATGTCAAGGTATGTGCTCATTTGAAAGTATTATTAAGCATTTTGATCTATCCTTATAGATCTCGATGCTCAATGTTCAAGTAGCTTAATCCAGGTTTTTTATTGAAAAACACCTTTCAAATAACCCTATATGCTTTCCAGAAATTCTACGTCATTTCTGATCAACAATATGTCAACAACATATACTCATCAGAAATTCTATAGTGCTCCCACTCACTTCTTTGGAAATACAAGTTTCTCATAAACTTTGTACAAACCCAAAATCTTTGATCATCATCAAAGCATACATTCCAACTCCGAGATGCTTACTCCAGTCCTTAGAAGGATCGCTGGAGCTAGCATACCTTTTAGCATCCTCAGGATTGACAAAACTTTTCTGATTGTATTGCATACAACCTTTCCTTACGAAAACTAGTAAGGAAACTTGTCTTGACATCCATCTGCCAGATTTCATAAATGAAGCTAATGCTAACATGATTCCGACGGACTTAAGCATCGCTACGGATGAGAAAATCTCATCGTAGTCAACTCCTTGAACTTGTGAAAAACTCTTTGCCACAAGTCGAGCTTCATGGATGGTGACATTTCCATCCACGTCCGTCTTCTTCTTAAAAGATCCATTTATCTCAATGGATTGCCGATCATCGGGCAAGTCCATCAAAGTCCATGCTTTGTTCTGATATATGGATACTATCTCGGATTTCATGGCTTCTAACCATTTGTCGGAATTCGGGCCCACCACTGCTTCTCCATAGCTCGTAGGTTCATTGTTGTCTAGCAACATGACCTTCAAGACAGGATCACCGTACCACTCCGAAGTAGTACGTGTCCTTGTCGTCCTACGAGGTTTGGTAGTGACTTGATCCGAAGTTTCATGATCAATATCATAAGCTTCCACTTCAATTGGTGTAGGTGCCACAGGAACAACTTCCTGTGCCCTGCCACACACTAGTTGAAGAGACGGTTCAATAACCTCATCAAGTCTCCACCATCCTCCCACTCAATTCTTTCGAGAGAAACTTTTCCTCGAGAAAGGACCCGATTCTAGAAACAATCCATATTGCTTTCGGATCTGAATTAGGAGGTATACCCAACTGTTTTGGGTTTCCTATGAAGATGCATTTTATCCGCTTTGGGTTCGAGCTTATCAACCTGAAACTTTTTCATATAAGCGTCGCAGCCCCAAACTTTTAAGAAACGACAACTTAGGTTTCTCTAAACCATAATTCATACGGTGTCATCTCAACGGAATTACGTGGTGCCCTATTTAAAGTGAATGTGGTTGTCTCTAATGCCTAACCCATGAACGATAGTGGTAATTCGATAAGAGACATCATGGTACGCACCATATCCAATAGGGTGCAACTATGATGTTCGGACACACCATCACATTATGGTGTTCCAGGCGGTATTAATTGCGAAACAATTTCCACAATGTCTTAATTGTGTGCCAAAACTCGTAACTCAGATATTCATCTCTATGATCGTATCATAGACATTTTATCCTCTTGTCACAATGATCTTCTACTTCACTCTGAAATTACTTGAACCATTCAATAATTCAGACTTGTGTTTCATCAAGTAAATATTCTCAACATCTACTCGAATCATCTGTGAAGTAAGAACATAACGGTATTCACTGCATGCCTCAGCACTTATTGGACTGCACACATCAAAAATGTGTTGTTTCCAACAAGTTGCTATCTTGTTCCATTTTACTGAAACCGAGGCTTTTCAGTCATCTTGCCTATGTGGTATGATTTGCATATCTCAAGTGATTCAAAATCAAGTGAGTCCAAACGATCCATCTGCATGGAGTTTCTTCATGCGTATACACCAATAGACATGGTTCGCATGTCTCAAACTTTTCAAAAATGAGTGAGTCCAAAGATCCATCAACATGGAGCTTCTTCATGCGTTTTACACCAATATGACTTACATGGCAGTGCCACAAGTAAGTGGTACTATCATTACTATCTTATATCTTTTGGCATGAAAATGTGTATCCCTACGATCAAGATTCAATAAACCATTCCTTTAGGTGCAAGAGCACTTATTCAGGTTTAGTACTAATCTTGACGGTAGAGGGAGCGTGCGATGTTAGATCACATCAAACTTGGAAACACTTCCAACACATATCGTCAGCTCACCTTTAGCTAGTCCCCGTTTTATGCCGTAGCTTTTATTTCGAGTTACTAACACTTAGCAACCGAACCGGTATCTTATACCCTGGTGCTACTAGGAGTACTAGTAAAGTACACATTAACATAATGTATATCCAATATACTTCTATCGACCTTGCCAGCCTTCTCATCTACCAAGTATCTAGGGTAATTCTGCTCCAGTGGCTGTTCCCCTTATTACAGAAGCACTTAGTCTCGGGTTTGGGTTCAACCTCGGGTTTCTTCATTGGTGCAGCAGCTGATTTGCCGTTTCATGAAGTATCCCTTCTTTCCCTTGCCCTTCTTGAAACTAGTGGTTTCATCAACCATCAACAACTGATGCTCCTTCTTGATTTCTACTTTCGCGATGTCAAACAACGCGAATACCTCAAGGATCATCATCTCTATCCTTGATATGTTATAGTTCATCACGAAGCTCTAGCAGCTTGGTGGCAATGACTTTGGGGAAACATCACTATCTCATTTGGAAGATCAACTCCCACTCGATTCAAGTGATTGTTGCACTCAGACAATCTGAGCACAAGCTCAACGATTGAGCTTTTCTCCCTTAGTTTGCAGGCTAAGAAAATCGTCAGAGGTCTTATACCTCTTGACGTGGGCACGAGCCTGAAATCCCAATTTCAGCCCTCAAAACATCTCATATGTTTCGCGATGTTTTAAAAACATCTTTGGTGCCTCAATTCTAAACCGTTTAACTGAACTATCACGTAGTTATCAAAACGTGTATGTTCGATGTTCGAAACATCCACAAACGACGTTTGGGGTTCAGCACACTGAGCAGTGCATTAAGGACATAAGCTTTCTACCGTTCGCATAATCGCTACTTTCAACTTTCAACTATATTTTCTCTAGGAACATATCTAAAACAGTAGAACTATAGCGTGAACTACGACATAATTTGCAAAAGGTCTTTTGACTATGTTCAGGATAATTAAGTTCATCTTATGAACTCCCACTCAGATAGACATCCCTCTGGTCATCTAAGTGATCACATGATCCGAGTCAACTAGGCCGTGTCCGATCATCACGTGAGACGGACTAGTTAACGTCGGTGAACATCTTCATGTTGATCGTATCTACTATACGACTCATGCTCGACCTTTCGGTCTCCGTGTTCCGAGGCCATGTCTGCACATGCTAGGCTCGTCAAGTTAACCCTAAGTGTTTTCGCTGTGTAAAACTGTCTTACACCCGTTGTATGTGAACGTAAGAATCCATCACACCCGATCATCACGTGGTGCTTAGAAGCGACGAACTGTAGCAACGGTGCACAGTTAGGGGAGAACACTTCTTGAAATTTTGTAAGGGATCATCTTATTTACTACCGTCGTCCTAAGTAAACAAGATGCATAAACATGATAAACATCACATGCAATCAAATAGAGTAGTGACATGATATGGCCAATATCATATAGCTCCTTTGATCTTCATCTTCGGGGCTCCATGATCATCTTGTCACCGGCTTGACACCATGATCTCCATCATCGTGTCTTCATGAAGTTGTCACGCCAACGACTACTTCTACTTCTATGACTAACGCGTTTAGCAATAAAGTAAAGTAGTTTACATGGCGTTCTTCAATGACACGCAGGTCATACAAAAAATAAAGACAACTCCTATGGCTCCTGCCGGTTGTCATACTCATCGACATGCAAGTCGTGAATCCTATTACAAGAACATGATCAATCTCATACATCACATATCATTCATCACATTCTTCTTGGCCATATCACATCACATAGCATACCCTGCAAAAACAAGTTAGACGTCCTCTAATTGTTGTTTGCATGTTTTACGTGGCTGCTATGGGTTTCTAGCAAGAACGTTTCTTACCTACGCAAAACCACAACGTGATATGCCAATTGCTATTTACCCTTCATAAGGACCCTTTTCATCGAATCCGTTCCGACTAAAGTGGGAGAGACTGGCACCCGCTAGCCACCTTATGCACCAAGTGCATGTCAATCGGTGGAACCTGTCTCACGTAAGAGTACGTGTAAGGTCGGTCCGGGCCGCTTCATCCCACAATACCGTCGAAACAAGATTGGACTAGTAACGGTAAGCATATTGAACAATATCAACGCCCACAACTACTTTGTGTTCTACTCGTGCAAAGAATCTACGCAATAGACCTAGCTCATGATGCCACTGTTGGGGAACGTAGCAGAAATTCAAAATTTTCCTACGTGTCACCAAGATCTATCTATGGAGAGACCAGCAACGAGTAGAAGGAGAGGACAGTTTGCATCTACATACCCTTGTAGATCGCTAAGCGGAAGCGTTCAAGTGAACGGGGTTGATGGAGTCATACTCGTCGTGATTCAGATCACCGATGATCAAGTGCCGAACGGACGGCACCTCCGCGTTCAACACACGTACAGCCCGGTGACGTCTCCCACGCCTTGATCCAGCAAGGAGAGAGGGAGAGGTTGAGGAAGACTCCATCCAACAGCAGCACAACAGCGTGGTGGTGATGGAGGAGCGTGGCAATCCTGCAGGGCTTCGCCAAGCACCTACGGGAGAGGAGGAGGTGTCACGGGAGGGAGGGAGGCGCCAAGGGCTCAGGTCTGGATGCCCTCCCTCCCCTCCACTATATATAGGGGCAGGAGAGAAGGGGGAGGCGCAGCCTTGCCCCCTACTCCAAGAAAGGGGTGCGGCTAAGGAGGGGGGAGGAGTCCATCCTCCCCAAGGCACCTCGGAGGTGCCTTCCCCCTTTAGGACTCTCCCCTTTTTCCTTTATCTTGGCGCATGGGCCTCTAGGGGCTGGTGCCCTTGGCCCATGTAGGCCAAGGCGCACCCCCTACAGCCCATGTGCCCCCCCGGGGCAGGTGGCCCCACCCGGTGGGCCCCCGGGACCCTTCCGGTGGTCCCGGTACAATACCGATGACCCCGAAACTTGTCCCGATGGCCGAAACAGGACTTCCTATATATAAATCTTTACCTCCGGACCATTCCGGAACTCCTCGTGACGTCCGGGATCTCATCCGGGACTCCGAACAACATTCGGTAACCACATACAAGCTTCCTTTATAACCCTAGCGTCATCGAACCTTAAGTGTGTAGACCCTACGGGTTCGGGAGACATGCAGACATGACCGAGACGTTCTCCGGTCAATAACCAACAGCGGGATCTGGATACCCATGTTGGCTCCCACATGTTCCACGATGATCTCATCGGATGAACCACGATGTCAAGGACTCAATCGATCCCGTATTCAATTCTCTTTGTCTAGCGGTATTTTACTTGCCCGAGATTCGATCGTCGGTATCCAATACCTTGTTCAATCTCGTTACTGGCAAGTCACTTTACTCGTTCCGTAACACATCATCCCGTGATCAACTCCTTGGTCACATTGCGCATATGATGATGTCCTACCGAGTGGGCCCAGAGATACCTCTCCATTTACACGGAGTGACAAATCCAAGTCTCGATCCGCATAAAACAATAGATACTTTCGGAGATACCTGCAGTGCACCTTTATAGTCACCCAGTTACGTTGTGACGTTTGATACACCCAAAGCACTCCTACGGTATCCAGGAGTTACACGATCTCATGGTCAAAGGAAGAGATACTTGACATTGACAAAGCTCTAGCAAATGAACTACACGATCTTTTGTGCTAGTCTTAGGATTGGGTCTTGTCCATCACATCATTCTCCTAATGATGTGATCCCGTTATCAACGACATCCAATGTCCATAGTCAGGAAACCATGACTATCTGTTGATCACAACGAGCTAGTCAACTAGAGGCTCACTAGGGACATGTTGTGGTCTATGTATTCACACGTGTATTACGATTTCCGGATAATACAGTTATAGCATGAATAAAAGACTATTATCATGAACAAAGAAATATAATAATAACTTATTTATTATTGCCTCTAGGGCATATTTCCAACAGATATGTCTCCGTTCAAGGGGTGTGGAGGCACGATGCCCTCCAAGCACCACAATGGATCATCCTATTTTCCTCACGCCCTCACATAATACAAGGTATCATGAATCCATTAGCAGTGCCCTTGTAGGCGGCAACCGAAACCTTTACAAACAAGGTTGGGACTATCTCCAGAACTTAATTGGAGTCTTCCAACACCGCCACCTCGTTCAATCCGTAACAAATCAACAAGTTTGGTTGGATAGAGAAGAAGACCGGACAAAAAAAGCTTCAAACATTAATGGAAAAAAGAGAGGGGCAATAAATAGGTGGGAGGAGGAAGAACCCCCTCCGCAAATAGTCCATCTCCAAATCTAACTGTAATGCGCAAAAAACACACAAACAACACAAGTCAACTTGTCAAAGTCAACTAAGTCAACCACCATGGTCATGGATGCTGCCCTAGCTTCCAACCCACCAGTCGATAGCATGAGCACAAGGGTGTGCTCCTCCACGATCACACGCTGGACATCGACAACGAACGCCAAGATCCTGACCTCCTCTTGTAGGATCTGATTCACCATATTCTTCCGAATTTTGAAAAAGAGTTCAGTGATTTAAAAAATGTTCATCAAAACAAAAAAATGTTCATGAATTTCCAAAATTGTTCTCAAATTCCAAAAAATGTTTGTCGATTCAGAAAAATGTTTTCCAATTCAAAAACATGTTCTTGAGTTTCGAAACAAATGTTCACAATTTGAAAAAATGTTCCTGGATTTGTAAAAAAAATACGACTTCAAAAAATGTTTGTGTAAAATCTTCATCGATTCAAACAATGTTCATGAGTTTCAAAAACGTTCACAAGTTTGAAAAACAGTTGTTAACAAAAAAAATGTTCATGAATTTCAACAAATTATTCTAAATTTCAAAAAATATTGGTTGATTCAATTTTTTCATAAGTTTTAAAAAATGATTACATTTTTGTAAAAAATGTTCATGAATCCAGAAAATATTTATGATTTCAAAAAATGTCGTGAATGTAATTCTAATGGATTTGAATTTTTTTACGATTTCAAAATACATTTATGATTTAAAAAATGTTCACACACTTAAAAAATATTTATGATATCAAAAATGTTCATGTATTTGAAAGATGTTCGCAAACTGGAAAAAGAAAAGGAAAAAGAATAAAAAGGGAAATGAAAGAAAAAATAAAATAAAAACCAAACGTGAAAACAAAAAAGGGAATGTTTTTTAAAAGATAAAGATAAAGGAGAAAACCCGAAGAAAAAAGGCAGAACGGCCAAGGTTATACAGAGGACATGCCCACGGGATGGTACGTGCTGCACTATGTGTGTAGCAGTGGGCTCGATGGTCAGATGGTGGTAAACTTTCAAACCCAGAGGCAACACTATGTGTGGCTTATAGCAAGACCTATTGTGCCCTCGCGTCAAGCCCCTCCCTAAATGGGCCGGCCAAGACGTGTGTAAGGCCACAACCTCATTTTTTGTTTCTTTTTCTTTTTGTTTTCTTTTTTACTTTCGTTTGTACTTTCAAATATTCTAAATAAATCTATATTACAAAAACCACTTTACATAAAAAATTGAAAAATGTAACCAGCATTTGAAAAATATTAAATGTGCCACTTGGGAGCTTCCTCAGGGTTTTGTTTTATTTTATGTACGCCTTTTCTGGCTTTAGATGCTTTTTTTCTTAGTTTTTTCCCAGTTTTTCCAATGTTTCGGACAAAAAAACAGAATTTTTTTTGCGCAAAAATGTCTTTATTTTCTTTTGCAAGAGGCATAGATTTACTTCCGTGAGGTATAACCGTACCTCTTTGAAAAGAAAAAAAAATACATGTTTTTTTCCTCTCAAACAATAAAATAAAAGGTTTGTTTTTCTTCCATGAGAGGCACGAATTTGCCTCTCGTGGAGACACAGATTTGCTTCCACGAGAGGTATAGTTGTGCCTTTCAAAAAAGAAAAATAAACACGTTTTCCCCGCAGGCATAAGTTTGCTTCTCATGGAAGCACATATTTGCTTTGTGCGTCTCGAAAAAGGAAAAAAACATGTTTCTTTGCTTCCGCGAAAGGCACATATTTGCTTTGACGAGAGGCACAACCGGAAAAATAAAAAATACGTTTTTTTTATTCCCACGAGAGGCACATATTTGCTTCTCGTGGAGGTTCAGTTTGCTTCCGCAAGTTGTGCCTCTTGAAAAAAAAGCTTTGATTTGCTTATCATGTATGCACTTCGCAAGAAGCACAGCTGTGCCTCTCAAAAAAGAATTAAAAAGTGCAAATTTGCTTCTCGTCAAGGCATAGTTTGCTTCCGCGAGAGGCAGATTCCGGAGAAGAAAAGAAAAACACGCTTTTTTTCTTTCGTGAGAGGCACAAATTTGATTTTTGTGGAGGTACGGATTTACTTCGCAAGAAGCACAACTGTGCCTCTTCAAAAAAAAAACAAAAAAAAGGTAGGAAAACAATGCTTCCGTCTCGGGTTTTTTCATCCAGTTTTCTCATGAAAAACGTTCGTCAAAACGTATAACATGAGATCTAGTTTCGAATATCTCGAGGTCAGAAATCCAACACTAAAAATGATTCGGAATTTAGACACACGGTTTAAAAGATAAAACATTGTGAATAAACGAGACTATGAAAAAATTAAGGAACTTACAGGTTGCGATAAGCGGCGCACATACCATAATATGGAAAAATGGGAGTGACGTTTGTAATCTAGTACTCCCTCCATATCATGATATAAAATCTTATTACACCCAATTTGCCTGCCGGTGGGAGACAGTCGTGTTTTCGCGGACATGGCATTCACGCAAGCCTAGATATTTTTTTTAGGTAAAGTAAACCTAGATCAAATAGTGCTAAACTTTCGTAGCACAGTGATTTTGGCCCACCATCGAGGAGTTGAACTCTGGGCTTTATTAGGTGACCCGACTTAAAAAAAGACCAAAATAAAAAAAAGGTGACCCGACTTAGAAAAAAAAAGACCCGACCGAACTCCTGGCCGAATCCGGCTCGTCCCTTTAATAGGCCGCTCCGACGCGAAACGCATTTTTTTCTCCACCGCAATACTCGAAAACATTGGTCACTATAACCATGGCGTTAAGTTCGGCGACCGTGGCCTCGTCGCTCCGCCTCTGCCCGGCAGGCGCTCTCGTCTCCCCCAGTACCACGCGGAGCCGCCGCTCCTGCGCCCCCACCCTCCGGTTCACCAATCGCCAGCGAGGTGCTGTGCTGAGGCTGTGCAGCGCACGCCCTAGCGCTCCGGCCCTGAGCCGGTGGTGGGCCACGGAGCTCACCCCGGAGGAGCTCCCCACGGAGGAGACCGACGCGCCGACCACCGGGCACGGCCAGGAGGAGCTTGAGGCCATATGGAACGCCCTCGTCGCCGAGCCCCTCCGCCCCGTCCTGCTCGCCCTGGGCGAGATCAGGGACCGCAGCCACTTCTTCCGCTGCCGCAGCTACCACGCCGGGATCGTCGCTGGTATGTGCGTATGTATGGACATATTTCTTTTTGGTTAATTTGTACAGGTTTTGATGCGAGAGCTTTCACTGTTTTGTTTGTGCGAGATTCGTACTAACCATCAAGCTGTAAATTTTTTATCCTTTACCGACCATCAAGCTGCTGGTTCTGGGCAATGTAATCCAGAATCAACTTACTCGTTCTACTAATTAACAGCGATTGGCAATGCAAAATCACTGATAGCCGCTCTGATGTGTCCAACTATTTCTATTTGACTCATCTTGTCTCTAATCATGATGTACCGGAGGAAAATTCAGTATTAACTACTGCACCTTCCAGTAAAAATCGGCATCACTGAATTTTCACCTGCCCAAGTATAGTCTGAAGTCTGAACATGACACCGTTGCTCTTATTCATCCGTTTTCACAGGGAAAGTATCTAGTGCTCCCAGGCTTGGGGTGCTCCAGGTGCTCCAAATGTCCGAAAATCATTTTTAAAATGTTCAAAAATTTCTGAAAAAAATGCAGCACATCGACGGAACATCGATGTCTCTTGTCACAAAATTTCAAATCAAAATTCGAAACATTGCTTGAGATACAAAAATGACAAACTTTTGTACATAACATAAGTTGGGCTTTAGTTTTGGCCCATTATCACATTGATGTCAAATTTGTCATTTTTGTATCTCGAGCAATGTTTCGAATTTTGATTTGAAATGTTGTGACAAGAGACATCGATGTTCCATCGATGTGCTGCATTTTTTTCAGAATTTTTTGAACATTTTAAAAAATGTTTTTCGCATCGGAGCACCGGGAGCACCCTAGGCCTGGGAGCACTAGATACTTTCCCCGTTTTCACACACTATACTACTAGTTTGGTTTCATCATGATTACCAAAGGAAGCATTGCACGCACAGCTGAATTATGCATTCTAATTATTTTGCAGGCCCATTGTTGATGATTGCTGGTTTCTGCCAGCTCGCTAGATTAGCACCAACGCTGTTCGTGGATATGATTCTTGGATATATATTCTACAAGTTAAGTGTTTTAGCAGCACAACTGAAAAGAAATGGGAAGGCAAACCACATGTGTGCTCGGATGCAGCTCGGTGAGTTTTGGGACTCAAATATATATATCAATTTATCATACTCTGGATCCTACTAGAAGTTTCCAGCCTTTATGATTGGACTCAAACACCACTTGAAACTCTTATCACATCAGCAATTCTAGAGTAATGTTTCGAGCAGTGGGAGGCACTTTCTTAGAAAGCTATTCTCTGTTGTTGAAAGTAAAGTTATTTCCGTTTCTGAAATTTTTTATATGAAGAATCTAAACGCCTCTGTGAATGGTACTTGTGTTATAAATTTTATACCAATTCAAATGAACATGAATTATTATTGTGTTCTACATTTCATATGGATCCAAGTCCAGCTGAGCAAAGAAAAATATTTTTACTATTTTAGACTTGCACATGTATATTTCTCCCGTGGCAATTATGTACCTTTATGAATAATGAAATATTAAAGGATGCCTTCATTCCCAATGCAGCAATGTCACTTATTCTGTTGTACAAGGATAACAGCGCTTTTTCGGTAAGTCTTTTTCGTTAAAGAGCATGAAAAACTAAACATCAACATAATTGTGAACATATTGTGTACTAATTGCTTTCTGTTGCCTGTTATGGCAGGGTGTTTACCGGCTCGTCACGAAAATTATTTGGTAAGTATTTGGTGTCTGAAGCAATTATGCTTACTATGCAGCTCTATTCCTAGCACATCGAATATTTTCTCTAAACAATCGTTTGTTCATGTCAGGCTCATTTTGGTTGAAGTGTACTTTGGAGCTGTATACTATGAGATTGCAGGCGATAAAGATCCGAGACGCCATCTGCTAGGAATGTACAAGATAGTAAAAACTAAAGGTGGCTTGATGCGGGTGATCAGGAATTTGATGGAAGAATAGCGTTCTGGCATTCAGAGGCATCATACTTGTTCTAAGCATATGGACAAAATTCATATGTAGTTTTGTACAGAATTTGATGGAAGTAAAGGAAGACCTCTGAGACCTCCTTGGTCTCCTTGAAGAGAGTGTAAAGCGACTTGGCCAAAGCTAAGAGCATGCTTGGATACGTTTTAGTCCCATGACTAAAAGTAGTGGGACTAAAACTTGCTAGTCTCACCCATGCTTGGATCCAAGTACTAAAGAGACTAAAATCTAGTTATTGAGCATTTATTATCCTCCAAACCCTCCAATCCAGAACTAAGGAGAGGAATTAAATGAGGAGAGAGAGAGCTAATACATATTTTAGTAGGTTTCCCATGACTAAAAGATTTTAGCCTCAAGACTAGTCCTAGCCTCTCTTTAGTCAGGGGTGCTTGGAACTTTAGCCTCTAAAAGAGACTATTTTTAGTCAGACTAAAAATAGTCCCTTGTATCCAAGCACCCTCTAAGCCCTTGGCCGACGCATCGATCAGGTCCGGGTGTAGCTTCAGTCTCGTCAGAAGGAACTCACGAACGCCCAATGCTTCTGCAACTGCAAACCGGGCGCAATTCTACTTGCAAGGATCAGGCAAACCACGGCAAGACGAAGCATTTTCTTTCTCTTTGCTTCCTCCATTTCTTTGTTGGTGACGCTGCCGCTAGACCCTGTCTCCTTGTCGGTGACACCGCCGCGAGGCCTTGCCTCCGTCTCTTTTTCTGGGCCGCCGCCGCTAGGCCCCTCCGACGGCATGCAACGACCTAACAGCCCCTGCACGAGAGTTGAATCGCTTAATCAACCAACATATATCAAAATAATGGTGATCAAGAACAAGAACTGGTCTGATCAGAAAGAAGTGCGATCGATGAAGAACCAGAAATAGTAATTGTTAGATAATAACGAGATAAACAAAACACGAGAGCACACAGATTTTTACCTGAAAACCCTTGCGGAAGAAAACCACGAACGCACAAAGGCGCAATCACTATGAGGAGGAGTATTACAAGCACGAGACGACAGGCCGTCTGAGGTGCGACTACATGAGGTATATAAGAGGGCAATACATGAGAGTCCTTGGAGGACAAGTAAACGAGTTGTACTCGTACGTGTCGACGTCAACGCAAAGGCCCACACCGGTTGTACTACGTCTAGTCCAACACGGTATAATTTGGATCACAATTTAACAATCTCCACCTTGATCCAAATTTCCTACAGTAGTCGAAGAAAGTGAATAACTCCATCCAAATCAGCATAAACACCTTGTGCGTCAAAGTCCATAGGACTAGTGAGAAATACCAACTAAGCCTGAGCAAAGCTCAAACTTATTGGTCGGAACTGGCTTTTTCATCATATCAGCTGGATTATCATGAGTACTTATCTTGCATACCTTCAAATCGCCTTCAGCAACAACATCTCGAATATAATGAAATCTGACATCAATGTGCTTTGTCCTCTCATTGATACATTGGATTCTTTGTAAGATATATAGCACTTTGACTGTCACTAAATACGGCAGGGCAAGATGAATCTCCACAAAGCTCAGAATACAAACCTCTCAACCAGATAGCTTCTTTGCATGCCTCAGAAATAGCCATATACTCGGCATCAGTAGTGGAACAAGCCACAATAGACTGCAAAGTTGCTCTCCAACTCACAGACAACCACCAATGGTGAAAACATAACCTGTGAGTGATCTTCTCTTATCGAAATCACCAGCAAAATCAGAATCAACAAAACCAACAAGTCCATCTCTAGTTTTCCCAAACTGTAAATAAGCATTAGAAGTACCTCGCAGGTATCTGAAAATCCACTGAACTGCTTTCCAATGTCCCTTTCCAGGATTAGCCATGTATCTACTGACAACATTCAATGCATATGATAAATCCGGACGAGAACAAACCATGGCATACATAAGTGAACCAACTGCACTTGAATAGGGAACTCTATACATGTACTCAATATCGGCATCTGACTTAGGACATAAAGCTGATGATAATTTGAAGTGTGCAGCTAATGGAGTACTTACTGGCTTGGCATTATGCATATTAAAATGACGAAGAACTTTATCAATATATCCCTTCTGACTTAGATACACTTTTCCAGACGGTCTATCTCTGGATATTTCCATGCCAAGTATTTTCTTTGCTGCACCCAAATCCTTCATCTCAAATTCATTACTCAATTGCTTCTTTAGTTCATCAATATCTGACATACTCTTTGCAACAATTAGCATATCATCAACATAAAGGAGCAAATAAATAGTTGAACCTTTGACAGTTTTCAAATAAACACAACTATCATAATTAGACCTTTTGAAACCTTGAGAGAGCATAAAGATGTCAAATCTCTTGTACCACTGTCTCAGGGATTGCTTCAATCCATAAAAAGATTTCTTTAACTTACAGACAAGCTTTTCTTTTCTAGGAATAACAAAACCTTCAGGTTGTTCCATATAAATATCCTCTTCTAATTCTCCATGTAAGAATGCAGTTTTAACATCCAATTGTTCAAGCTCAAGATCATGCATGGCAACAATACTGAGTAAAGTGCGAATAGAGCTATGCTTCACAACAGGAGAAAAGACTTCGTTATAGTCAATACCTGGAATCTGACTGTAACCTTTAGCAACTAACCTTGCTTTATATCTTGTCTCATCATTAGGAGAAACACCTTCTTTCCTCTTGAAAACCCACTTGCAACGAATATGTTTCTTCTCTCTAGGTAATCTTACTAAATCCCAAGTGCCATTCTTTTCAAGTGATTCCATCTCATCATGCATAGCGGTCATCCACTTATTACTATCACTAGAAAATAATAGCCTCGGAATATGAAGAAGGCTCAGCATTACCTTCAATTTCTTCTGCAACAGATAAAGCAAAAAAACAATATTGCACTCTTCAATTAACCTGTCAGGTTTATTAATACCCCGTCTAACTCTGTCACGTGCGAGATTCCAACTGGGTGGAACAATAGGCTGATTTGGAGTGGGAGTGACATGATCATCATTAACGACGAGTTCACCATGTGCATCAACAATTTCATTACAAGATGTATCACCTGAATCAATAACATGCTCCACCTGAACAGTAGGCTCCTGAACAATAGGCTGCTGTTCACTCTCAACGGGAACATTAGTAGATGAAACATCATGTAACATAGCAGATTCATTAAAGATAACATTTCTGCTAATAACAACCTTCTGGGTTTCAGGATTCCACAATTTAAAACCTTTAACACCAGACTTATAACCAAGAAAGATGCACTTAACAGCCCTAGGCTTCAATTTTCCATTATCAACATGAGCATAAGCAGTGCAACCAAAAACTCTCAACTGTGAATAATCAGTAGGTGAACTAGACCATACCTCAATTGGAGTTTTCTTATTAAGAGCAATAGATGGTGAACGATTAATGAGATAACAAGCAGTGGAAGCGGCCTCAGCCCAAAAACGCCTATGCAAACTTGCATTGGACAACATGCAGCGGGCTCTGGAAATAATGGTCCTGTTCATATGATCAGCAACACCGTTTTGTTGAGGAGTATAAGGAACGGTGTAGTGTCTGACAATGCCTTCAGACTTGCAATAATTCTTAAATTGCTTAGAACAAAATTCCATACCATTATCAGTGCGAAGTATTTTTACCTTATTTTCAGTTTGTCTTTCAATCATAATATTCCACTCCTTAAATGCTGAGAATGCTTCATATTTATGCTTCAAGAAATAAGGCCAAACTTTTCTCGAATAATCATCAATAATAGTCAGCATGTAACTAGCACCACCTAGTGACTTCTTGCGAGATGGTCCCCATAAATCAGAATGCACATAATCAAGAATACCTTCGGTTGTATGAGTCGAAGTGTTGAACTTCACCCTCTTGTGCTTGCCAAAGATACAATGCTCACAACATTTCAGTTTACCAGGTTCATATCCATCAAGAAGATCTCTCTTATTTAACTCTGCCAAACCAAGTTCACTCATATGTCCAAGACGCATATGCCAAAGGTTAGTAGCATCACAATCAGAATTTTTTGAAACAACCGGAGTAGCATTACCTAAAACGGTAGAACCTCGAAGGTAATAAAGACCATTGGTCGAACTTAAGTCACCTTTCATCACAACAAGGGAGCATTTGGTGACCTTCAAAACACTATCTCCACCTGAATACTTGTACCCCTTTGCATCAATGGCACTAACAGAGATAAGATTTCTCTTTATCTTTGGAATATACCGAACATCTGTTAAAGTTCTGATTATGCCATCAAACATCTTGATTCGAATAGAACCTATGCCTTCAATCTTGTATGGTGAATTATCAAAACCCAAAACGGAACCAGCAGAAGTAGTGGAATCAAAAGTATTAAACCAATCTCTATGTGGGCACATATGAAAAGTGCATGCAGTATCAAGTACCCACTCATCATTGGTCTCAGCACATCCAGCAATAACCACAAGAGCATCATCGGAACTATCATCATGAGCAACGTTAGCAGAATTTTCACCTTGTTTGTTACCTTTCCTCTTTTCCTTGTTCTGCAACTTGAAACACTCTGAGATGTCATGCCCGTCTCTCTTGCAATACCTGCAATACTTCTTGTCTCTGGATTGTGACCGACCCCTGTAGCCGTTCTTACTTTTGCCTCTGTTTCCATTATTGAAGTTCTTTTCCTTTGTCCTGCCACGAACAGATAATCCCTCGGCTTGGGATGAACTCGAACCATCATGAGGCACCATTAATTTCATCTTCTCCTTAGAGTTCAAAGCTTCATAAACGTCATTAAGTGTGAGAGTATCACGACTGTATAATATGGTGTCTCGAAAATTGGTATAAGAACTTGGCAGTGAACAAAGTAACATTAAAGCAGTATCTTCCTCTTCATACTTAACCTCCATTGCAGCTATATCAGATATAATCTCCTTAAATTCTGAAATATGATTCAAAACATTACCTCCATCGGGTCACCTGTGCAGGAATAATTTTTGCTTTAGATGCATCTTGCTGGTGAGGTCTTTAGTCATGCAAATCCCTTCCAGCTTTAACCATAGAGCGGCGGCAGTTTTCTCGCTCAAAACTTCCTGCAAAATATTATTATGCAAATGGAGTTGAATTTGTGACAAAGCCTTACAATCAATTCTTTCCTCCTCAGCAGTCCAGTCCTCAATTCGGTTCTTCCCAAAACTATCCAGTGCTACATCATAGTCGGCCTGTGCCAACAACGCCCGCATCTTGACTTGCCATAGGGTAAACCTTGTGTCACGATCCAGTAGCGGAAAATCGTACTTCATGATAGCCATGAGTTGATAAATCTGTGTACACAAAGTAGTACAAGCCAGTAGAAAAATTCTTGATAGAATTAATTTGTAGAGCAGACAAAAACGTAGGATAAATAGCACCTGGTAGCTTCCTCGTGTGTACGTGACGTAGTACTAGTAGCTGGCTTCACGTGACGTAGTACTAGTAGCTGGCTGTTGTAGTACTGATCGCTATGGATTTGGTTAGTCTTCACGTCAGGAAACAAGTAGCAGCAGCAATGATGGATTCCCTCGGGACTTGAAGCAGCAGCGGCGACGTGCGTACGAACGGCTGCGGTCTTGACGATTTGTACGTGAACGCCAAAATCGATCTGGCCGCTGCGACAGGTACAGAAGATAATCAGGTTGTTGTCTGTCGGTCTCGACTTGATGCAAATCGACTCGGCTCCGGACTCCACGGATCGCCGATCGCGTGCGGCGGCGTAAGATGCAACCCTAATCCTCTCGGTTTCAAACTCTCGTATATACGAACTTGGCTCTGTATACCACTTGTTAGATAATAACGAGATAAACAAAACACGAGAGCACACAAATTTTTACGTGAAAACCCTTGCGGGAGAAAACCACGGACGCATGAAGGCGCAATCACTATGAGGAGGAGTATTACAAACACGAGACGACAGGCCGTCTGAGGTGCGACTACATGGGGTATATAAGAGGGCAATACATGAGAGTCCTTGAAGGACAAGTAAACGAATTGTACTCGTACGCGTCGACGTCAACGCAAAGGCCCACACCGGTTGTACTACGTCTAGTCCAACACGGTATAATTTGGATCACAATTTAACAGTAATAAACGTGATCAATTCAGAATTTCTACTAAAAATGATGAATGGTTAAAAAGAGTTCTATACATAAGAAAATTAGACTTTCTTCCACAGAACAAGAAAGAACAAGAACTTGTTTGATCAGCAAGAACTGAGATCAAGAACAAGAACTAGTTTGATCAGCAAAAACAGCAATCCTCGTCCCTCGCGTCGCTCTCGCGGGCGGCGGCGGGGAACCCTAGCCCCCACCCCGCGCCCGCCTCCTACACCATCCCCTCCCCTCGCCGCCGCCAGAAGGCGCCGACGGGCGAAGCCCGATGCGCGTCGGCGGCGGCGGGGCCCTTCTTCTCCTCCTGCCGTGCGGCTGTAGCGCGAGATGTGGCGGGCGGCGGAGTCTTGCCTGATGCGGCGAGGGCGCGTTGTGCGGCGTGGCGGCCAGACGGCGGCGCGAGCGGGTGGCCAAGCCGTGGCGGCTGCGCGAGGGGTTGGCTTCAGGGCGGCGGCGCGGTAATGAATCCATCGCGGATCTGGTCCTGCGGGCGCGGTCTCGGCCTCCCCTGCTCGGCTGGCGGGTCTCGGTGGGGGGACTTCTCCTTGCTGAGATCTGGCAGCGGTGGCCTGGATCATCCAGATCCCGGCAAGGATGGTGGCAACCCGTGCACGAGAGATGGAGGTCTTCGATCAAATCTGGGTGAAAACCTGCTATTGGCTATTGCTAAGGCCGACGATGGCGACGCTGTCCGCGTCGTTCCCTTCCTGAAGGCATCGCCGAGGAGAAGTTCAAGACCACTCTCTGCTACCTCCAGGGAAAACCCTAGATCAATAGATCGGATGACAACGACTCTCTGGTGTCGTTTCCCCCTTTGGGGCATCATTTTTGGAGGTGCACACGGGCTCGAGGGACCAGAGGACGGCGTCTTTTGTGGAACGGTGCTTCATCTTACACATCGATGATGGCGGATCTCGGCGGCGTGGCGCTGTGGAGATTCGACGTCTGATACGCGGAGATGGACTCGAGCAGGAGGAGGAAGCTGTCTGGCGTCATGGTGGCGTTGATGGCAGAATGGCCTGGCAAGGTCGGTGCTTCAGTTCTGCTCTGAGGATGGACCGAGGGATGATGGAGATGACGACCCTTGCAGCGTGCGGTGCTCACTGGGAGTGTGCCGGACCGGTGTGGGACCCAATCCAGGTAGTGGCTTGGATGGAACACCCGGCTTTAGATGTTAGGCTTTGGTGCGATGTCTGTTTGGTATTAGGCCCGGACATTCGACACGCCTTTATCAGAAGGATAGGAGTAGCAACGGTGTTGTTAAGATGATGGTTTCAGGCTTATTGATGTATCACTTTATATGGTCTTTATGAATAATTAATAATATGGCTGTATGCATCGTCCAGATGCAGAGACCAGAGGTACTTCCTCCTTTTAAAAAAAACTGCGATCAAAGAATAAGAACTTGTTTGATCAGAGAGAACTGCGATCAAGAACAAGAACTTGTTTGATCAGAAAGAACTGCGAACAAAGAAGTAGTTTATTCTGATCAAAGAACTGGTTTGACAAGTGTGCGATCACGAAACTAACTAGTTTCATCAGAATTTGCCTCGACTGGGCGTAGACGACCAATGCAAGAACTGCGATCAACAAGTAGTTCGATCAGAATCGAGATAGGTGGTTACCATGCCTCGGCGAGGGGATGGGCTCGCCGTAGCTGGCGGAAGAGAAGCGCCGGCGCGGTCTCTCCTGCGCCGGGCGGGTAGGCGCCGCCCACTCCGGACCCTGGACCCGGCGCTCTGATCTATTTTCATGGTGCGCAAATCAGGTGTGGATGGGCTGGCTATCGTTGCGGTGGTGACTGAGGCTCCTACAGGTGGTGCAGGCGAGTTCCAGAGTGAAATCTTCACGCTATCCGACAGCGATGATGGTGGCGCCTGCGGGTGTCACTTCTTGAATACGTGGTCGTAGGTCTCGTCCCTGTGTAAGGCTTCATGTGAAAACTGTTGTCTGTTTGTTCAGACTCGGCAGCGATGCTTCGTTCCGTCACCTTCTTGGGAGCGTTGTTGTGATGCTCGGGCGGCATCGGTTTGGTCGTAGTGGGGTGTTAGGCTCGTTCTAGGATTTATGTTATATCTTTAGATTTGCTTTATAAGAGGGCCCCTCATCATACTATATCATCGGTCGTGTATTTTGTTGTATTGCTTTATATATAATAAAATGAGGGTGAAAATCTATTTTGAAAGTATAAATAGGGAGCGCTAGTTGCTTGCTTGCTTCAATTCTTTTTTTTTTTTGAGAAATGGGCAGCTGGTTTTCATACATTCAAAGTTGTTCATTACAGATGATGGCCCTGGTCATATCAGGACACTCATGAAACCAACTGGAACAAGAATCTTGTTCACCGATTTGGCAAGAACATGAGCAAATTGAGAATGCGATTGAAATTGAAAATCGAAAATCCGATTCCAAATGGTATTGACAAGATTTTGATTGGCATGAAACAGTTTCAGGTTTGTTCTCAAGTTTCGTTAGTGACTTTCATGGTGTGCGGCCTACAACATGTGTGAATTTCTTGTATGCATGTTGTTTTCCGAGAGTGGTTCTTCTACACCCATTCTCTGTGCAACCACGGTACACTCACGTAAGAAAAAATAACAAAACATTTTGAGAAAGTCTGAAACTTTGTGGAAATAATTATCAAAAAATGTTAGAGAGGCTTGCAAAATTTGATGGTCAAATAACATTTGAGGAGCTCTCTACAAAAAAAGACAAATTCATCGAAAATTAGTCAAAAAATATAAGTGCACTGTTTTAGCAGATTTTGTAATTTTGTCTTTTTTGTAGAGAGCTTCTCGAATGTTACTTGACCACCAAACTTTACAAGTCTCCATAATATTTGTTGATGATTGTTCCCATAAAGTTTCAGAATTTTTTAATATTTTTTGCTACGCTTTCTTGCGTGGGTGCACCGTCTGGGTGCACCGAAGATGAGTGCAGCCACTATTTTCCTTTTCTGGTATCACATTCATAGAGTTTATACGCTTTGAAGAATTATTATTTTTTGAAAGAAAGGGGGTTCCCCCAGATCCATTTTATTGAATGAAGCCACAACACCAACATAGCTCTCGGGTCAAGCAGGGTGGCTGGCCAGCATCTGATCAGCAACCAAAAGGATGTCCGTAGAAAAATGATAACCTACTCTTTACTTATCTTACATACCCATGCAAAAGGGGAACCAGCCAAACAAAATAATACTCCCTTCATCCAGAAAAGCTTGTCCCTCTAATGGATATATTGTGCATCAAGTTAGTGCTAAATACATTTATTTGAGAGACAAGTCTGAGACATGCTTTTTCGGACGGAGGGAATAACAACTAATGAAAGCGCATTGTCTACTGGAAGCCCGCAACATAAGGAAAGTTCATGTAACACCCACGATGCGGCTATATCTCCCATGTGTCGGAGCACGATTTAGAGGCATAACCGCATTGTAGGTATGTCGCAAGAGGGGTAATCTTTACACATCCCATCTACTGAATAAGAAAGAGATAAAGAGTTGGCTTACAAGCGCCACATCACACAATACATAAATATAGCATTACATCATCTAGAATACAATCAAGGTCCAACTACAGAACCAAAATAAAGACAACCCCGAATGCATAAGATTCCCGATCGCCCCAACTGGGCTCCACTACTGATTGTCTGGAAAGGAAACATAGTAACGTCCTGAATACACGTCGAACTCCCACTTGAGTTCGGTCGCATCCCCTGTACTGACATCATCAGCACCTGCATCTGGTTTTGGAAGTAAACTATGAGTCACGGGGACTCAGCAATCTCACACCCTCGCGATCAAGACTATTTAAGCTTATGGGTAGGAAAAGGTAGTGAGGTGGAGCTGCATCAAGCACTAGTATATATGGTGGCTAACTTACGCAAATGAGAGCAAGAAGAGAAATCAAAGCACGGACGAGAAGCTACAACGATCAAGAAGTGATCCTAACCTACTTACGTTCAAGCATAACACGAGACCGTGTTCTCTTCCCGGACTCCGCCGAAAAGAGACCATCATGGCTACACACGCTGTTGATTCATTTTAATTAAGTTAAGTGTCAAGTTCTCTACAACCGGATATTAACAAATTTCCATCTGCCCATAACCGTGGGCACGGCTTTCGGAAGTTCAAAACCCTGCAGGGGTGTCCCAACTTAGCCCATCACAAGCTCTCACGGTCAACGAAAATATTCCTTCTCCCAGGACGACCCGATTAGACTCGGAATCCCGGTTACAAGACATCTCGACAATGGTAAAACAAGACCAGCAAAGCCACCCGAATGTGCCGACAAATCACGATAGGAGCTGCACGTATCTCGTTCTCAGGGCACACCAGATAAGCAATCCGTACAACTAAAACCAACCCTCAAGTTTCCCCGAGGTGGCGCTGCAAGGGGCTCTAGTTTGGACCAACACTCAGAGGAGCACTGGCCCGGGGGTTTAAAATAAAGACGACCCTTGAGTCCGCGGAACCCAAGGGAAAAAGGCTTAGGTGGCAAATGGTAAAATCAAGGTTGGGCCTTGTTGGAGGAGTTTTATTAAAGGCGAACTGTCAAGGGGTTCCCATTATAACCCAACCGCGTAAGGAACGCAAAATCAAGGAACATAACACCGGTATGACGGAAACTAGGGCGGCAAGAGTGTAACAAAACACCAGGCATAAGGCTGAGCCTTCCACCCTTTACCAAGTATATAGATGCATTAAAGTAAACAAGATATAATAATGATATCCCAACAATAATCATGTTCCAACAAGGAACAAACTCCATCTTCACCTGCAACTAGCAACGTTATAAGAGGGGCTGAGCAAAGCGGTAACATAGCCAAACAACGGTTTGCTAGGACAAGGTGGGTTAGAGGATTGACATGGCAATATGGGATGCATGATATAACAAGTGGTAGGTATCGCGGCATAGGAATAGAGCGAGCAACTAGCAAGCAAAGATAGAAGTGATTTCGAGGGTATGGTCATCTTGCCTGCAAAGTTCTCCGAGTTGACGTAAGCTTGATCCTCATAAGCGTACTCAACGGGTTCCTCGATCACGTACTCGTCTCCCGGCTCTACCCAAAGCAAGAACACAAGCAAAGGAAACCACAATCAAGCACAGTGCAATGCGCAAGCAACATGATGCAAAACATGGTATGATATGCGGGATGTGATATGTAATGCATATGCGTGCTTCGGAAGGGAAAATATTGAATCAGGCCTCAACTTGGCAAACCAAGAGTGCCGCTGGAAAGAAGAGTTGATTTCAGTCGAAATCGATATAAAGATCACCGGAATCGGATGCACGGTTTGCAAATGGCAAGCAAAACAAGAATGTCACAATTCTGCGATTAACAACACGACGCCAACTAGAATGCAACAAGAAACTAAGCTACTTCACTCCAACATAACAACAAAGCACATGGCAGTGATGTACTCAAGATGCTTGACAAAATATGAACAATGAGCTACGGCTAAATCACACAATAGCAGGTTCAAACAAGCATGGCAAAAGTGCAAAAGATAACAGCATCACAGACTTAGTGAAAATACTAACATGTCAGGATTTAATATCAGGAAGCCATGTTTAGAGCAAGATAACAACATGCTACAAGATCAGATCATAGCAATACAAGGCATGGCATGAATCTACTCAAAGCATATAACAAAAGTCCCTTACTGACCATAAGCCAAAAGGGCACCGAAAATATGATGGCACCCATGTAAACATAGCAAGTTTCATTAACAGATTCAGACTTAGCAGAAAACCGGACATGGCATAAACAGAGTTATGAACGCATCTTCGCGAGCTCGATGCACTCAACACAAGGCATTGCATGACAATATAAGCATACTACCAGCAAGAAGACATGATCAAGAAGCTAATCATGGCAAGAACAATCTCATAACATGCATGGATTAACAACAACAACCTTGGCAAAATTGATTAACATGTAAACAATATGCCAGGAACATTTTATAGCAAAAGTAGAGAAAGATTTAGTCATGCTAGGGTACTCCATAAATGCAAACAGGGACATGGATGGATAGAGCACAAGGATATGCCCAAATCATCCTTACCGAACATACTCAAAAGAAGCATGGATCTCTTTGTAGCAACATGAATACATGGCATTAAAATAACAGCAGGAAAATGACTTGGTGAAATTCTAAATCCCTGAAATCAGTAATATCACGAGAGCTACTTTGCGTGCTTGTGATAATCACCATATTGATCACAAAAATACATGGCATACACCCTTGTAAAGATGGCATGGCATAGCCCAAAACACATGTAGAGCTCATGCTCATATGCAGCACACAATAATCATGGCAAAAATGACAAATGCTCATAAACTACTAAGAATCAGGAACTAACATTATATAGCACTCTTGCAACAGTCATTTGTGCATCAACATTGACTCAAACAAGCATGGCGCAGTGGAACAAAATGAAGAGGACATCCAGATGAACATTTCGATATATGGCACGCCCAAAACGGAGCTTCGGATGCAGAGTTATGATGCAATGAACATTGCTATAAAATGTAAAATATCAATGACTTAGAGAAAATTCGTAGTCAACCCTAAGGGTTTCTCCCAATCCAGATCTGGCGCACATTCTTCGAGAATCACCAGAGATGAGTTTGCCAGAGTTGTTCCGCGGTGGCCCGAGAGGAGGGAAGAAGCTCGCCGGAGTGGGGGACTTGCCGGATCCGGAGGGGACAAAGGGGCGACGCCGTGCGGCGAAGCTCCGGTGGCCGGCGCCGTGGTCCGGGCTGCCGGAGACAGCGGGCGGCGATGGCCGGAGCGGCGGATCCCGGCGGGCGGCGCGGAGGAGTGGGCGGCGGCGGCTGGCGGGCGTGGGCGGCGCGGAGGAGCGGGCCAGCGGGGGCCGGACCTGGGCTCACGGGCCGGCAACGGTGGGCGGCAGCGCTCTGCCACGTGGCACCCTCTAGTTCGTCGGGCGGCGGCGGGCGGACGTGTCCGGCGCGGTCCGGACGCGTCCGACGGCGAGGAGGGAGGTTTGCTAGGGTTTCGCCCGAAAATTTCGGAGGGGTGCACATATTTATAGGTAGAGGGAGTTAGGAGAGTCCAAATGAGGTGCGGTTTTCGGCCACACGATCGTGATCGAACGGCCGAGAGGATGGAGGGGGTTTGAAAGGATTTTGGGCCACTTTGGAGGGGTGTTGGGCTGCAACACACACGAGGCCTTTAGGTTCCCCGATTAACCGTTGGGGTATCAAACGGACTCCAAATGACACGAAACTTGACATACGGTCTACCGGTGGTGAACCAAGACCACTTGGAAAATATCGGTCCAATCCGAGAACGTTTAGCACCCGCACACGAAAAGAGACGAAAGGGGACGCCGGAGGACGTAGGAGTGTCGGAATGCAAAACGGACAACGGGGAAAATGCTCGGATGCATGAGACGAACTCGTATGCAAATGAGATGCACATGATGACATGATATGAAATGCATGACATGAACAAAATGCAAAACAAAGACAAAACCCAACCATGAGGGAATAACATAACTTAGAGCCGAAAATGGCAAGAGTTGGAGTACAAATATGGTAAATTACATCCGGGGCGTTACAACACTCCACCACTACGAAAGGATCTCGTCCCGAGATCTAGGATTTAAAGAACTCCGGATATTCGGAACGGAGGTGGTCCTCGCGTTCCCAGGTGGCTTCTCGGTCGGAATGATGTGACCACTTCACTTTCAGGAATTTGATAGACTTGTTACGAGTCTTGCTCTCAGTTTCTTCAAGAATAGCAACGGGATGCTCATGATAAGACAGGTCTTCTTGGAGATCAATCTCTTCGAAGTTGATGGTGCGGTCAGGAGTCTTGAAACACTTGCAAAGATGTGATACGTGAAACACGTCGTGCACGTTTGCAAAGTTGGATGGAAGCTCAAGTTGATAGGCAAGATTGCCTCTTTTGCCAATTATCTTGAAAGGACCCACGTATCTAGGGGCAAGCTTCCCTTTGATACTGAAGCGACGAGTGCCTTTCATTGGAGAGACGCGGAGGTAGACATGGTCTCCGATCTCGAAAGGCAAGTCACGATGCTTGCTATCATAGTAACTCTTCTGGCGCGATTGTGCGGCTTTGAGATTTTCATGAATGACTTTGCACATTTCTTCAGCCTCTGTGATTAAGTCATTGCCAAGAAGTTGGCGTTCACCAGTCTCTGACCAATTAAGAGGGGTACGACACTTTCTGCCATAGAGAATCTCAAATGGGGCCTTGCCCAAACTCGCTTGGAAGCTGTTGTTGTAGGAGAACTCGGCATATGGAAGACAATCTTCCCACTTCATACCAAAAGAAATTACACAAGCCCTGAGCATATCTTCAAGAATTTGATTTACTCGCTCGACTTGTCCATTGGTTTGAGGATGGAAAGATGTGCTGAAGCGAATGTTGGTGCCCATGGCCTTCTGGAAGGAATCCCAGAACTTAGAGGTAAAGATGCTCCCACGATCTGAAGATATCAACTACAGAATGTCATGCAAGGAGACAATCCTGGAGGTATATAGCTCTGCCAACTGAGCTGCTGTGATAGATTCTTTGATAGGAAGAAAATGAGCCACTTTAGTAAGCTTGTCGATGACAACAGAGATATCATCATTTCCACGCTTGGACTTGGGAAATCCATTCATGAAGTCCATCTCAATATGGTCAAACTTCCATTCCGGAATGGCAAGAGGTTGGAGGAGACCAACTGGCCGTTGGTGTTCTACTTTCACTCTTCTGGAGACATCACATTCATTCACGAACTGACCAATCTCTCGCTTCATTCGAGTCCACCAATACGATTGCTTGAGGTCATGGCACATCTTTGTACTTCCAGGATGAATAGACAAGAGTGAATTGTGAGCCTCGTTCATAATGACTTTACAAAGGTCACCTTTAGGAACAATAATTCGATCCTCGAAGAATAGAGTATCTTTGTCATCAAGGCGATAACACTTATACTTGGGTTGGCTCTTGGCAATCCCAATCTTCACCTTCTTCACCATTGCATCAAGAAGTTGTGCCTCGCAAATTTGATCTTCCAAAGTAGGAGAGACTTGGAGGTTGGCAAGAAATCCTTGAGGAACAACTTGGAGATTAAGTTTGCGGAAAGCTTCACAAAGATTCGGTTGGTAGGGCTTGAGAATCAAACTGTTACAGTAAGCCTTCCTGCTCAAAGCGTCAGCAATGATATTGACCTTGCCTGGAGTATATTCAATACTCGGATTATACTCTTGAATCATTTCGACCCAAGGAGTCTGCCTGAGGTTGAGGTTGGGTTGAGTGAAGATGTACTTGAGGCTCTTATGATCAGTGAAGATGTCCACTTTCCTTCCCAACAAGAGATGTCTCCATGTTAAAAGAGCATGGACAACTGCCGCCAACTCGAGGTCATGAGTGGAGTAGTTCTTTTCATTGGGCTTCAATTGGCGAGAGGTATAGGCCACAACTTTCTTCTCTTGCATTAACACAGCACCGAGACCTTGAAGGGAAGCATCACAGAAAACTTCGAATGGTTTGGATTCATCAGGAGGAGTTAGAACTGGAGCTGTGACTAACTTCTCTTTGAGGGTGTTGAAAGCGATGTCACATTCAGGCATCCAGACATACTTCACATGCTTCCGGAGGAGGTTGGAAAGAGGCTTCACGATCTTAGAGAAATTCTCAACGAATCTTCGACAATAGCTTGCGAGCCCAAGGAAACTGCGGAGCTGCTTCACATTCTGAGGTGGTTCCCAATTCACAATTGCAGACACCTTCTCAGGATTAATAGCTATGCCCTTGGCGGAGATGATATGCCCAAGGTAGAGAACCTCATCGAGCCAAAACTCGCACTTTGAAAACTTCGCATAAAACTGATGTTCTCTGAGTTTGTCCAGCACCAATCTTAAGTGCTTGGCATGATCCTCTTTGTTCTTGGAAAAGACCAGAATATCATCGAGATACACCAAGACGAAGTCATTTGTGTAAGGGTTGAATATGAAGTTCATCATGCGAGAGAATGTTGGAGGAGAATTGACAAGGCCGAAAGACATGACAGTGTATTCATAAGAACCATAGCTTGTTCTGAATACTGTCTTGGGGATATCTTGTTCAGGAATGCGAATCTGATGATAGCCCATACGAAGGTCAAGCTTGGAGAATACTTGAGCACCCTTGAGTTGTTCTAAAAGCTCGTTGATGTTGGGAAGTGGGTACCTGTTCTTTATTGTCTTCTTGTTCAATGGGCGGTAGTCCACACAAAGTCGGTCCATGCCATCCTTCTTCTTGACAAAAAGAACACCACAACCCCATGGAGAAGAACTCGGTCAGATCAGACCCATACGCTCTTGTACATCGAGTTGTTTCTTCAGCTCCTTCAACTCTTCTGGTCCAAGCTTGTAAGGGCGTTTGCAAACAGGTTCCATACCAGGCTCAAGATCGATGACGAATTCAACTGGCCGATGAGGAGGCATTCCTGGAAGCTCTTCTAGAAAGACGTCTTGATATTCACAAACGACTGGAATCTGAGAGATGGCATTCAACTCGCCCTTCTCATTGAGAGAAAACAGTCAAATGGTATCGTCACGAGTGGCATAGATGATCACATCCTCAGACGAGTGTGTCAATTGAATCTGCCTGGCAGCACACTCAAGCTGAGCCTTGTGCTTAGAAAGCCAGTCCATGCCGAGAATTAGATCAATATCCAAGTCACCAAGAACAATAGGAGAAGCCAGAAATTTGTAGTCACCCATCTTGATAGACACATCCGGAATGAATACTTGAGAAGTCATTTGTTGGTCTGGAGAAACAATAGACAAAGGGTTTCGGCAAAACTTGAGTCACCAAATCATGCATAGCCACAAACGGTCTTGAAATGAAAGAATGCGATGCACCAGTATAAAAAAGGACTTTTGCAGGAATATCATTAAGAGGAAGGTTACCCATGATCACTTCTGAAGAGTCCTCTACCTGAGCTGCGTTCATCATGTTGACCTTTGCAAACTTTGGATTATACTTGACCACTGCATTGCTGGCAGATCTCACAGGAGGAGGAGGCGGAAGGCGCCTCTGGTTGAAGCATTTGTTCGCATAGTGTCCTTTCTACTGACACTTGTTGCACGTAACCTCTGAGAGCGGCCGGTGATACGAAGCACTTGGCCTTGGAGCATGAGACGAAGCTTTGTTCTAATAGCCTGGGTTGGGTGGGTGGGAAGATCCATTGCCATATTTACTCTTTTGCTGATAAGGCTGACGGAACGGAGGAGGAGGAGGCAACCAGAACTTTTGCTACTTAGCTGCCACTTGAGTTGAAGAAGAAGGAGTTGCATCCCTGACTCTCTTCTTGGAAGCATCGCACTTGATCTGAGCAGCTTCTTGCTTTAGTGCCATGTTGTAGAAATCATCATACTTGGTCAGCTCAAAAAACACAAGAGCTAGTTGTAGATCTTCTTTGAGGCCACCTCTGAATTGATAAATCATGCTCTTCTCGTCAGGGACGTCTTGTTTGGCGAAGCGAGCGAGCCTCTGGAACATGATGTTGTATTGGTAAACAAACAAGCTGCCTTGCTTCAGGTTGCGGAACTCCTCGCGCTTACTCTTAGCAACACTTTGAGGAATGTGGTGAGCTTTAAAGTCTCAGCGGAAATCATCCCAGGTAATCACACGACCTCCTCTGGAATCTTTGTATTGTTGATACCACTCAGCAGCTTGGTCTTTGAGTTAGAACGAAGCAAACTTGACAACGTCCTCAGGCCTGATGTTGCTACACTCAAAGTGTTTGCAGATATCCACGAGCCAATCGTCAGTGTCTGTGGCCTCGACACAGTTACTGAAAGAGTTCGGCTGGTTTACGAGGAACTGGTTGAGGGTAGCAAACTGAGCTTGATTGTTGCCATGGCTTGATTTCCTTGGTTGCGCTCTTGCAAGAGTTGCATAAGCATCTGCGTGTTGGCGTTGGTAGCGGCCATAACATCTTTCCATGCCTCCGGAGGTGGAGGTGGTGGCGGTGGTTCCGGATTCTGACGCGTTGGAGGAGCCATCCTGAAGAGGTTGACATCCGTTAGCATCTTGAAAGACATATATTCAAGTCGAATCAATGGATCGAAATTGCAACATATAGCCTTAACATTCGAACAAGAATGAACGAATGAATTCCAAGATAAATGATCACACTTCCATAAATTGAGAAGCCACTTAGGTAAAGGTAGATGAATAAAATCAACAAGGTACGGATATGAACAAATAATTGATAAGGATTACCCAATCACAAGCCAAATATCTGCGGAAGAAAAACTAGAGCTACATGAATTCTCACCTATGAAACTCTCGAAATTTTCTAGTTATGCAATCGGGTGTTGGGGATACAGGGGAAGCATAATATCTCACCCAAAACTAGCAAATCCTACATCCAGCTGTATCCATCCTTCAACACATAACCAAGAAATCTTAGGAAATCATTTACCTCAACCTTCGAAAAGCATCCGTTATACGATTTATGGCAATACTCCCGAACCCCTGCCCCAGTACTGGGTGGCGTCGAGGTTATCTCACCAACAACTGCATAAAATATATTTTCGATGTCGGCGAACCTCAGGTATTCCAGAACTGCAACGATAAAATTGTGATGACAACACCTCGGAGCTCAACTCCCCGGGACACTGCCACAACCCCTAAATGTCAGGAGGCACCAAGAAGGCACCAAGAACAATGTTCTCGTCACAAAACCATCAGAACGATTCCAAGATACCCGCGTGATCCTAATTTTTTTTCGTGAAATTTGAGAAGAGAAGAGTCAAAACTCTACGTCAGGATGCCTCACCAGAGCGACGAAGGGAGTGAGGAGTAAAAAGAATCCTACTCTCCGATATATATAATCCTATAAGACTCAAAACTTTTTTTAGACTCAACAACGCCAACGATTCGATCAAGTAGGGGGCTCCTAAGTCGGGGAAGGCTCTGATACCAACTTGTAACACCCAAGATGCGGCTATATCTCCCACGTGTCGGAGCACGACTTAGAGGCATAACCGCATTGTAGGCATGTCACAAGGGGGGTAATCTTTACACATCCCATGTATTGAATAACAAAGAGATAAAGAGTTGGCTTACAATCGCCACTTCACACAATACATAAATATAGCATTACATCATCCAGAATACAATCAAGGTCCAACTACGGAACCAAAATAAAGACAACCCCAAATGCATAAGATCCCCGATCGCTCCAACTGGGCTCCACTACTGATCGTCTGGAAAGGAAACATAGTAACGTCCTGAATACTCGTCGAACTCTCACTTGAGTTCGGTCGCATCCCCTGTACTGACATCATCGGCACCTGCATCTGGTTTTGGAAGTAAACTATGAGTCACAGGGACTCAGCAATCTCACACCCTCGCGATAAAGACTATTTAAGCTTATGGGTAGGAAAAGGTAGTGAGGTGGAGCTGCAGCAAGCACTAGCATATATGGTGGCTAACTTACGCAAATGAGAGCGAGAAGAGAAAGCAAAGCACGGTCGAGAAGCTACAACGATCAAGAAGTGATCCTAACCTACTTACGTTCAAGCATAACATGAGACCGTGTTCTCTTCCCGGACTCCGCCGAAAAGAGACCATCACGACTACACACGCTGTTGATTCATTTTAATTAAGTTAAGTGTCAAGTTCTCTACAACTGGATATTAACAAATTCCCATCTGCCTATAACCATGGGCATGGCTTTCAAAAGTTCAAAACCCTGCAGGGGTGTCCCAACTTAGCCCATCACAAGCTCTCACGGTCAACGAAGGATATTCCTTCTCCCAGGATGACCTGATCAGACTCGGAATCCCGGTTACAAGACATCTCGACAATGGTAAAACAAGACCAGCAAAGCCACCCGAATGTGCCGACAAATCCCGATAGGAGCTGCACATATCTCGTTCTCAGGGCACACTGGATAAGCAATCCGTACAACTAAAACCAACCCTCAAGTTTCCTCGAGGTGGCGCTGCAAGGGGCTCTAGTTTGGACCAACACTCAGAGGAGCACTCGCCCGGGGGTATAAAATAAAGATGACCCTTGAGTCCGCGGAACCCAAGGGAAAAAGGCTTAGGTGGCAAATGGTAAAACCAAGGTTGGTCCTTGTTGGAGGAGTTTTATTCAAGGCGAACTGTCAAGGGGTTTCCATTATAACCCAACCGCGTAAGGAACACAAAATCAAGGAACATAACACCAGTATGACGGAAACTAGGGCGGCAAGAGTGTAACAAAACACCAGGCATAAGGCCGAGCCTTCCACCCTTTACCAAGTATATAGATGCATTAAAGTAAATAAGATATAATAATGATATCCCAACAATAATCATGTTCCAACAAGGAACAAACTCCATCTTCACCTGCAACTAGCAACGTTATAAGAGGGGCTGAGCAAAGCGGTAACATAGCCAAACAACGGTTTGCTAGGACAAGGTGGGTTAGAGGATTGACATGGCAATATGGGATGCATGATATAGCAAGTGGTAGGTATCGCGGCATAGGAATAGAGCGAGCAACTAGCAAGCAAAGATAGAAGTGATTTCGAGGGTATGGTCATCTTGCCTGCAAAGTTCTCCGAGTTGACGTAAGCTTGATCCTCGTAAGGGTACTCAACGGGTTCCTCGATCACGTACTCGTCTCCCGGCTCTACCCAAAGCAAGAACACAAGCAAAGGAAACCACAATCAAGCACAGTGCAATGCGCAAGCAACATGATGCAAAACATGGTATGATATGCGGGATGTGATATGCAATGCATATGCGTGCTTCGGAAGGGAACATATTGAATCAGGACTCAACTTGGCAAACCAAGAGTGCCGCTGGAAAGAAGAGTTGATTTCGGTCAAAATCGATATAAAGATCACCGGAATCGGATGCATGGTTTGCAAATGGCAAGCAAAACAAGAATGACACAATTCTGCGATTAACAGCACGATGCCAACTAGAATGCAACAAGAAACTAAGCTACTGCACTCCAACATAACAACAAAGCACATGGCAGTGCACACAATAGCAGGTTCAAACAAGCATGGCAAAAGTGCAAAAGATAACATCATCATAGACTTAGTGAAAATACTAACATGTCAGGATTTAATATCAGGAAGCCATGTTTAGAGCAAGATAACAACATGCTACAGGATCCGATCATAGCAATACAAGGCATGACATGAATCTACTCAAAGTATATAACAAAAGTCCCTTACTGACCATAAGCCAAAAGGGCACAGAAAATATGATGCACCCATATAAACATAGCAAATTTCATTAACAGATTCAGACTTAGCAGAAAACTGTACATGGCATAAACAGAGTTATGAAGGCATGTTCGCGAGCTCGATGCACTCAACACAAGGAATTGCATGACAATCTAAGCATACTACCAGCAAGAAGACATGATCAAGAAGCTAACCATGGCAAGAACAATCTCATAGCATGCATGGATCAACTACAACAACCTTGGCAAAATTGATTAACACGTAAACAATCTGTCAGGAACATTTTATAGCAAAAGTAGAGCAAGATTTAGTCATGCTAGGCTACTCCATAAATGCACACAGGGACATGGATGGATAGAGCACAACCATATTCCAAAATCATCCTTACTGAACATACTCAAAAGAAGCATGGATCTCTCTATAGCAACATGAATACATGGCATTAAAATAACAGCAGGAAAATGAAGAGGACATCATGGCATTAAAATTCGAAGTCCCTGAAATCAGCAATATCATGAGAGCTACTATGCATGCTTGTGCTAACATTGATCACAAAAATACATGGCATACACCCCTGTAAAGATGGCATGACATAGCCCAAAACACATGTAGAGCTCATGCTCATATGCAACACACAATAATCATGGCAAAAATGACAAATGCTCATAAACTGCTAAGAATCAGGAATTAACATTATATAGCACTCTTGCAACAGTTATTTGGGCATCAAGATGGACTCAAACAAGCATGGTGCAATGGAACAAAATGAAGAGGACATCCATATGAACATTTTGATATATGAGACGCCCAAAACGGAGCTACGGATGCGGAGTTATGATGCAATGAACAGAGCTATAAAATGTAAAATATCAATGACTTAGAGAAAATTCGAAGTCAACCCTAGGGTTTCTCCCGATCCAGATCTGGCGCACGTTCTTCAATAATCACCGGAGATGAGTTCGCCGGAGTTGTTCCGCGGTGGCCGGAGAGGAGGGAAGGAGCTCGCTGGAGTGGGGGACTTGCCGGATCCGGAGGGGATGAAGGGGCGGCGCCGTGCGGCGGAGCTTCGGTGGCCGGCGCCGTGGTCCGGGCAGCCGAAGACGGCGGGTGGCGATGGCCGGAGCAGCGGATCCCGGCGGGCGGTGCGGAGGCCGGGCGGCGGCGCGGGCGGCGCGGAGGAGCGGGCTGCGGCGGCTGGCAGGCGCGGGCGGCGCGGAGGAACGGGCCCGCGGGGGCCGGACCTGGGCTCGCGGGCCGGCAACGATGGGCGGCGGCGCTCTGCCATGTGGCGCTCTCTGGTTCGCCAGGCGGCAGCGGGCGGACGTGTCCGGCGCGGTCCGGATGCGTCCGGCGGCGAGGAGGGAGGTTTGCTAGGGTTTCACCCGAAAATTTCGGAGGGGTGTACATATTTATAGGTGGAGGGAGCTAGGAGAGTCCAAATGAGGTGCGGTTTTCCGCCACGCGACCGTGATCGAACGACCGAGAGGATGGAGGGGGTTTGGAAGGATTTTGGTCCACTTTGGAGGGGTGTTGGGCTGCAACACACACGAGGCCTTTATGGTTCCACGGTTAACCGTTGGGGTATCAAACGGACTCCAAATGACACGAAACTTGACATGCGGTCTATCGGTAGTGAACCAAGGCCGCTTGGCAAATCTCGGTCCAATCCGAGAATGTTTAACACCCACACATGAAAAGAGTCAAAAGGGGACGCCGGAGGACGTAGGAGTGTCGGAATGCAAAATGGACAACGGGGAAAATGCTCGGATGCATGAGACGAACTCGTATGCAAATGAGATGCACATGATGACATGATATGAAATGCATGACATGAACAAAATGCAAAACAAAGACAAAACCCAACCATGAGGGAATAACATAACTTAGAGCCGAAAATGGCAAGAGTTGGAGTACAAATATGGTAAATTACATCCGGGGCGTTACAGTTCACTTCCAAGCATTTCCCCATGGGCCTGTCCAGCAGATGGATACATCATTGCAAATTCATTCCTCAGTGTCCACAAACTCCACAAGGAAGCCACCGCGACCAAATTTAATACCGTTTTTGTTGGGGATATAGCTATCAGTTATGACCCGCCCAGGAGGGGCCGGGTCAGCCCCAATGGCGGGTAACACAAGAAGCCCAGTAAACATTAAGATGATAGTTTATCAAATCTTATAGAAGGCCCAAAGGCCTAGAGGCGGCTCAAGGCCCAATATTGCAAACCGCCGTATGTAAGGAAATACTTGTAAAGACAGGCATGTAAAGGAAGTCACCGAGCCGGACACGATTATGAGCCGGTGGGACTCTGTAGGCCACCAGGCATCAACCCGTGTATATAAGGGGACGACCCGGTGGCGGCTTAGGGCAAGAAACAAGAGATCGATAACCAAGCCGATGAGTTAAGCTCTTAGTGATCGAAACCCCAGCAATACCAACACAACTAGACGTAGGCTTTTACCTTCATCATAAGGGGCCGAACTAGTATAAAACCTTTCATGTCCTTTGTCCTGATTAACCCCTTTAAGCTTCCTAGTTGCGATGGCCCTACGACTAAGTCCTTTCGCTAGGACATCTGCCGTGACAATTCCACGACAGTTGGCACCCACCATGGGGCTAGCGTACAGTGGATTTGAGTTCTTGAAGGGCAACTTTGAACAGATCTAGGGATACACTGTGGGCCGAATGACCAAGAGTGGTCGCGGCAAGATCTACATCGACAACGAAGGCTGGGGCCCCGAGGCCGGCTCAATCGAGTATGGGTACCGGGTCCCCTTCAGCGGAATTCACGTCTTCATCGGCCAGATCGGCGAGTCAGGCCCTGAGCCGGACGTCCACACCAACCTCATCGAAATGGCTCGACGCGCGAGGACCACCCGTGTTCAATCTATCGTGAAGCATGCCTTTGTAGGCTGTGTCCACGGCGATGAATACTCTGAAGGATCGGTGGAGGGTGGTGAGACGGCCGTCTGCTCTGACACTGCATCATCAACGGGCGAGACAGACTCTTTGTACCAGCTGCAGGATGGCATGCTCGAGGGCTGTTCCGATGGCAGCAGTATTCTGGACCTCCTTGAGCCTCCGAATTGGGCCGGAGTCTTCATGGCAAGGACATAGCCCAGGCAGAACTCCATAGCAGCAGTGGCAACAACTACCGTGTCGGCCGCAGCCGGGTCAGGAGACCCCCCGCGCCTCCCGTCTCAGATTCTAATGGACCTCATGGATAAACTGACGACTCTGTTGACTGCCGTGGTAGAGCCGACGGATAAAGCCCAACATGACGCAGAGGTGGCACGCGTACGTGAAGAGATGGTGCAAGCTAAAGAAAATCTGGCTGCAGAGGAAGTCAGGATGGCAGTGGAGCGGGCGGCTTTGGATGTTCGTGCTCAACAGCTTCAAGCGGAGACCTTCCGGCTCTCGGTGGATCTGAACGCGTCAAACGAGGTCATGAGGAGAAGGCATGAGAAAACTCAGTCACATCTACCTCTGACGCTCGATCCTAGGAACCTTTTTCATACACCCGGAGTTGGGGGAAGCAACCCGCCGGAGGTAAACCGGATCACGACACCCGGTGCGCGGTCCAACCGCGTGCCATGGAACCACCTCATGTAATTACCACTCCACCTCATTACGTACCAACACCGCCGGGTCACTTCTCCAATCCCTTGGAAAACCTCATTGCAGCATCAGCTCGTTTGGCGGCTCTCCCGATGGAAGGTGACTCACCGGCGGCAGTCGAAACGCGAAGGGTGAGAAAACTTCTTCAAACAGCTCTGGCACAGCAGGATGCATACTCCTACAGTCAGGATCCATTCAACTCCTCGCCTGAGCCGGAGCCCAAGCTACAGTAGGCATATGGGGTCAGCCGACATGTCAAGCAATGCTCAACGCCGCAACCGGCCGCACAGGTATGAGCCGGTGCAGGCTGGAGCCATTAACTTGGCGGATCAGGAGAGGATCCGGCAAGAGGCGGAGCGAGCGGTTCAACTGGCAGCAGAGTAGGCGGCTCATCAGACCTTTCCGGCTTATCCAGCAACCTCAGTTGAGGCAGGGGTGGCCACAAGAACCGGAGGTGTCCCTTGCCTGGTGCCGGCCATACGTAATGAGTGTTTGCCAAAAGACTTCAAGGGGCCCCGTAAGGTGCCTAATTACACGGCTGACTTACAGCCTGGGGCTTGGATTGAGAGTTATGAGATGGCTATGGAGTTGTTGGAGGTCAACGACGCGACAATGGCCAAGTATTTCACTATGATGTTGGATGGAACAGCTCGTACTTGGTTGAAGGGGTTGCCACCCAATTCTATCGGCTCATGGCCGGAGTTGAAGGCCCGGTTCATCCAGAACTTCAAAGACACGTGTAAGCAGCCTATGTCGATTGTGGACCTGACTAATTGTAAGCAAGAGGACGGTGAGTCTACAACCCATTGGGTGCGCCAGGTCAAGGAGATAATACATTCATCTGATAAGATGGATGTCGGCTCAGCAGTCTTGATGTTGGAGAAAAATTGCTATTTTGAACCTCTGAAGCAGAAGTTGGGGCGGCTCAAGCGTGACTGCAATGACATGGGCCAGTTGATGGCGACTCTCTTCAAGTATGCTGATTCTGATAGTACCAAAGACCCGGTGTCTGACGAAGAAAAGACAACAAAGGGAAAGAAGAACGACAACGGCAAGGGTCACCAGCATAACCCGACAAATCAAGGAGGTAATAAACATAAGGCTAATGAGTTTGTCGCTAACACCAATGCGCAGGGCGGAAATCAACGGCGCAAGGGCAGGCAACCCCCTCGGTCGGGCGAGTCAGGTCCCACCCTTGAGCAACTATTGAATGAGCCTTGTCCAAGGCACGACACCCGGGAGAAGCCAGCCACCCACCTGTGGAAAGATTGTACAATCATGAAGGCGTTTAAAAATTCAAACGCGTTTGATGGAGGTCACGGCCCAGGTGGCGGTTTAGGTGGAGGCGGTTTCCATGGCCCGGGCGCCGGTTCAGGTGGAGGAGGATTTCACGGTCAGGGCCATCCTGGTAACCAAGGAGGATATAATCCACAACCTGGCCAAGGTAATCAGCAGCAACAGTCCGGATATCAGAGCAACCCAAAACAGCTGAGTAGTGGGCAATACCATGTGTTCACCACTAGTTTATGTAAGAGGGACCAGAAGCTTCACAAGAGGGCCGTCGATGTCATTGAGCCAGCGATTCCACGTTACTTACGTTGGTCAGAGCAGCCTATTGTGTGGAGCAGAGAGGATCACCCATCCCGGGTTGATAATCCAGGTCACTTGGCCTTGGTAGTGGCGCCTTAGGTTGGTGGATATAAATTCACTAAGGTACTCATGGATTGAGGCAGCAACATCAACATCCTCTACTATGAGACGTTCCACCGGATGGGATTGACTGATAAGAGTCTTAAACAACCCAACACTGTTTTTCACGGTGTGGTACCTGGCAAGTCGGCATACCCAGTTGGTAAGATTGAACTGGAAGTAGCCTTTGGAGATGAGTATGACTCCAGAGCAGAAAAATTAACCTTTGAGGTGGTTAAGATCAAAAGCCCATATCATGCTCTGTTTGGACGGCCGGCTTATGCCAAGTTCATGGCTCGGTCGTGTTATGTATATTTGCAGCTCAAGATGCCGGGTTATGAAGGCACCATTACAGTACATGGGAGCCAGAAAATAGCCTTGGAGTGTGAAGAAGGTGATGTTGCCTATGCTGAGTTTGTTTGTGCAACAGAAGAGTTAAAGTTTTACAAGGATCACGTTGACCCGGGAGACATGACGTCGTTAAAGAAACCAACAACAGAGCATGAGCCGGTGTTGAAGTTCAAATCAGCTGATGACACCAAGATGGTTGACTTTGTGCCCGGTGACTCATCCAAGCAGTTCATCATCAGTGCAAACTTGGATCCAAAATAGGAAAGTGCGCTCATCGAGTTCATCCATGAGAACCGCGACATCTTTGCATGGAAACCTTCCGACATGCCGGGTGTCCCGAGGGAACTCGCTGAGCACACTCTCAATATTGATCCAAAGTTTAAACCTGTTAGACAGTTTCTTCGACGGTTCAATGAAGAAAGGCGCAAGGCCATTGGAGAAGAGGTGGCCCGGCTCTTGGCGGCCGGGTTCATTGTAGAAGTCTTTCAACCAGAGTGGTTAGCCAACCCGGTGCTTGTACTCAAAAAGAATGACTCCTGGCGTATGTGTGTGGATTACACCGATTTAAACAAGGCTTGTCAGGCTGACCCTTTTGCCCTCCCCCGTATTGATCAGATCATCGATGCTACAGCGGGTTGCACACATTTGAGTTTCTTGGATGCTTATTCAGGTTATCATCAGATCAAGATGGCAGTCAAAGATCAGGAGAAGATGACCTTTATCACTCCTTTTGGAGCTTTCTACTATGTGTCTATGCCTTTTGGGCTTAAGAGTGCCCAGGCGACTTACCAATGGTGTGTGCAAAATTGTCTTCATGATCAGATTAAGCGTAATGTTCATGTTTATGTGGATGATATAGTGGTAAAATCCAGGAAATAGGAAACCTTGGTCACAGATCTGAAAGAGACCTTCGATAATCTCCGAGTCTACAAAATGATGCTTAACCCGGCTAAGTGTGTTTTTGGAGTCCCAGCCGGCAAGCTCTTGGGTTTTTAGTGTCTAACCGAGGTATTGAAGCTAACCCAGAGAAAATCAAGGCAATTGCATCCCTGGCCAAACCAACATGCATCAATGACGTTCAACGGCTGGCGGGTCGTGTTGCTGCTTTGAGCCGGTTCATAAGCCGGTTAGGGGAGAAGGCGATGCCTTTGTATCAGATGATGAAGAAAATAGATGATTTTGTTTGGAGCGATGCTGCAAACTCTGCTTCTGAAGATCTGAAGACATAGCTTGCTGAGCCGCCGGTCCTTGCTGCTCCAGTTGAGAAAGAGCCGCTGTTGTTATACGTAGCCGCCAACTCACGAGCTATTAGTGTGGCGATTGTGGTGGAGCGCAAGGAGGTTGGCAAGGAGCATCCGATTCAACGGTCGGTTTACTATGTCAGTGAGGTGTTAATTGAATCCAAACAACGATATCCACATTGGCAGAAGCTCGTATATGGGGTGTTCATGGCGAGCCGAAAGCTTAAACATTATTTTTAGGGTCACCCAATCACTGTTGTTAGCTCTGCTCCTTTGGGAGACATCATTCAAAATAGAGAAGCCATTGGATGAGTCGCCAAATGGGCCATTGAGCTTGGGTCTCATGGGTTGAAGTATGTACCACATACTGCGATCAAGTCTCAAGCACTGGTTGATTTTATTAATGACTGGATAGATATGCAGATGCCGAAAGAGAAACCAGACAACACATATTGGACTATTCACTTTGATGGGTCCAGACAACTGGAAGGCTCGGGGGCTGGAGTTGTTTTAACCTCCCCTCGAGGTGACAAATTTTGTTATGTGTTGCGGCTGATGTTTCCGTGTACTAACAACGCAGTGGAATATGAAGCTTTGCTCCATGGTCTTCGAGTGGCCAAAGAGATGAGCCTGAGCCAGGTCCGGTATCTTAGTGACTCAGATTTAGTGGCTCAACAAGTCTCAGGTAAGTGGGATTCCAAAGATCCTCTCATGGCGGCTTATCGCCGGGAAGTTGATGCTATTTTAGGGCATTTTAAAGGTTATCAGGTGGAGCACATTGACCGTAGGAAGAATGAAGTGGCTGATGCTTTAAGCCGGTTGGGATCTCAGCATAAGCCGGTGCCACCTAACACCTTTTTGGATGTTTTGCATAACCCGTCTGTCAAGTTACCCACGGAAGAAGATCTAGCCGTTCCTGACCCGGAGGCGCAGTTGGTGGCGGCTCTTCATGTCATCCCATATTGGACAGTGCCGTTCTTGGCTTACATGACCCGGGGAGAGTTGCCAGCGGATGAGACCCTGGCTCGACAGATAACCCGGCGGTCTAAGTCAATGACGATTTCTGATGGAGAACTATACCATCGCAGTGTCTCTGGAGCATTTCAGCGGTGTGTTTCCCCTGAAGAAGGCCAACAAATACTTTGTGAGATCCATGAAGGCGATTGTGGTCATCACGCCGGGTCAAAATCTCTGGTGGCCAAGGCTTTTCGTCATGGTTTTTACTGGTTGATGGCTCACACTGATGCAGAGGATCTGGTCAGCAGATGTGATGGATGTCAAAAGTTCACACGACGAGCACATGTGCCGGCTCAAGAGCTTCGGATGATTCCAATCACTTGGCCGTTTGCGGTCTGGGGGCTTGACATGGTGGGACCTGTCAAAAGGTCTAAGGATAAAAATACACATCTTTTAGTGGCAGTTGATAAATTCACAAAGTGGGTTGAGGCAGAGCCGGTCAGTAAGTGTGATGCGGCCACGGCGGTTCAGTTCATGAAAAAGGTGATCTTCCGTTTTGGTTTTCCACACAGCATTATCACTGACAATGGCACTAATCTATCCCAAGGGGCTATGGAGGAGTTTTGTCAACATGAGCATATTCGGCTTGATGTTTCTTTCGTAGCTCATCCTCAATCTAATGGTTGATACGTCTCCGTCGTATCTACTTTTCCAAACACTTTTGCCCTTGTTTTGGACTCTAACTTCTAATGTTTGAATGGAACTAACCCGGACTGACGTCGTTTTCAGCAGAATTACCATGGTGTTGTTTTATGTGCAGAAAACAAATATTCTCGGAATGACCTGAAACTCCACGAAACATCTTAGAAAAAATAATAAAAAAAATCCTCGCCAAAGATGAAGACCAGGGGGCCCACACCCTTCTCATGAGGGTGGGGGCGCCCCCCTAGGGCACGCCCCTACCTCGTGGCCCCCCTGGATGCCCTCCGACGCCAACTCCAACTCTATATATTTGCTTCCAGAGAGAAAAAAATCAGAGAGAAGAAATCATCGCGTTCTATGATACGGAGCCGCCGCCAAGCCCTAAAACCTCTCGGGAGGGCTGATCTGGAGTCCGTTCGGGGCTCTGGAGAGGGGGATTCGTCACCGTCGTCATCATCAACCATCTTCCATCACCAATTTCATGATGCCCACCGTCGCGCGTGAGTAATTCCATCATAGGCTTGCTGGACGGTGATGGGTTGGATGAAATTTATCAAGTAATCAAGTTAGTTTTGTTAGGGTTTGATCCCTAGTATCCACTATGTTCTGAGATTGATGTTGCTATGACTTTGCTATGCTTAATGCTTGTCACTAGGGCCTGAGTGCCATGATTTCAGATCTGAACCTATTATGTTTTCATGAATATATGTGAGTTCTTGATCCTATCTTGCAAGTCTATAGTCACCTACTATGTGTTATGATCCGGCAACCCCGAAGTGACAATAATCGGGACCACTCCCGGTGATGACCATAGTTCGAGGAGTTCATGTATTCACTATGTGCTAATGCTTTGTTCCGGTTCTCTATTAAAAGGAGGCCTTAATATCCCTTAGTTTCCAATAGGACCCCGCTGCCACGGGAGGGTAGGACAAAAGATGTCATTCAAGTTCTTTTCCATAAGCACGTATGACTATATACGGAATACATGCCTACATTACATTGATGAATTGGAGCTAGTTCTGTGTCACCCTATGTTATGACTGTTACATGATGAACCACATCCGGCATAATTATCCATCACTGATCCGGTGCCTACGAGTTTTCCATATACTGGTTTACGCTTATTTACTTTCCCGCTGCTACTGTTACAATCACTACAAAATACCAAAAACATTACTTTTGCTGTCTTTACTTTTGTTGCCGCTACCACCACTGTTGCGATCCCCTATACTTGTGGTTATCGAGACAAATTTCTGGCGCCGTTGCCGGGGAGCATAGCTCTATTCTTTGAGTCACTTGGGATTTATATCTGCTGGACACTATGAAGAACTTGAGAGATCCAAAAACCAAGATCTATCCCTCAACTACGAGGGGAGGTAAGGAACTGCCATCTAGCTCTGGACTTGATTCACCTTCTGTTATGAGTAAGTTTGCGACACCTACACCTGCTTCTGCTATTCGTTCTGATATGTCACATGTTATTGATGATGCCACTTCTGCTATGCATGATACTTGTGATGAAACTGCTTCTATACCTGATACTACTGTGCCCCTTGGTGAATTTCTTGATGAACAAATTGATAGGGCTAGAGAAAAAGAAATTATTGAATCTGAATACGATGATGATAGTGATGATGAAAATATGCCTGTTATTCTTGAGGGCTATCTTTTTGATATTGAATCTTCTGCCGCTATTTTAGCTTGCAGAGATAGACATGAGCTTAAGAGGTTATTAATTAAATGGAACAAAGAATCACTTAGAGATAAAATGAAACCTGACCCTGCTTTTGCTACTTCACCTATATGTGTTCCTGATAAGGATTATGAATTCTCTGTTGATCCTGATATAATAACTTTGGTTGAATCTGATCCGTTTTATGGCTATGAATCTGAAACTGTTGTGTCACATCTTACTAAGGTAAATGATATAGCTGCCCTGTTCACTAATGATGAGAGATCGCGTTACTTTTATATACTCAAAATATTTCCGTTCTCATTAAAGGGTGATGCTAAGATATGGTTTAATTCTCTTGATCCTGGTTGTGTGCGTAGTCCCCAGGATATGATTTATTATTTCTCTGCTAAATATTTCCCTGCTCATAAGAAACAAGCTGCTTTGAGGGAAATATACAACTTCATGCAAATTAAAGAAGAGAGTCTCCCACAAGCTTGGGGGAGGCTTCTCAAGTTACTTAATGCTTTGCCTGATCATCCTCTTAAGAAACCTGAAATACTTGATATCTTTTATAATGGACTAAGCGATGCTTCCAGAGATTACCCGGATAGTTGTGCTGGTTCTCTTTTCAGGGAAAGAACACCAGATGAAGCTGAAATCTTATTGAATAATATGTTTACAAATGAAAATAATTTGACACCTCCGGAGCCAGCTCCGGAGCCAACTCCTGCTCCAATTAATGATCCTATTCCTAAACCAACTCCGAAGAAGAGAGGTATTCTATTTCTCAGTCCTGAAGATCTGCAAGAGGCAAAGAAATCTATGAAAGAAAAAGGTATTAAAGCTGAAGATGTTAAGAATTTACCTCCTATTGAAGAAATAGATGGTCTTAATATACCGCCTGTTGAAGAAACATATGATCTTAATTCTTTATTTATTGAAGAACCTCCTGATCCCGATATCCTGACATAGGTAGTAAAGGTAAATTCTCTCTCTATATATGATAAAGCTGAAGTCCCTCCTACTAAAATTGCTACTCAGTGCTTGGATGAGTTTGATAACTTTATGTTTAAGCAAGACAACTTCAATGCTTATTTTGGTAGACAATTAAAAGAAAATGCTTATATTATTAGACGCTTGGGTGATTATATGGCTGATATTATAGGTGAACTTAAACTTGTTAGCAAACATGCTTCTATGGTTACCACTCAAGTAGAACAAGTACTTAAGGCTCAAAAAGAAGTGCTTGATGAAATGAATAGTAAGAAAAATGATTATGCTGTTAGAGTGGCTACTAGAACTGGTAGAATGACTCAGGAACCTTTGTATCCTGAAGGCCACCCTAAAAGAATCGAGCAATATTCTCAAAGAAATAATATTGATGTTCCTAGTTCTTCTAAAAAGAAGAAGAAGAAAAATGATAGAACTGTGCAAACTTCTAGTGAACCTATTGCTGAACCACCTGATAATCCAAATCATATTTCTATGTCTGATGCTGAAACACAATCTGGTAATGAACATGAACCTGATGAAAATATTGATAATGATGTTTATGATGATGCTCAACCTAGTAATGATAATGATGTAGAAATTGAACCCGCTGTTGATCTTGATAACCCACAATCAAAGAATCAACATTATGATAAAAGAGACTTTGTTGCTAGGAAACATGGTAAAGAAAGGGAACCTTGGGTTCAGAAACCCATGCCTTTTCCTCCGAAACCATCCAAGAAAAAGAGTGATGAGGATTTTGAGCGCTTTGCTAAAATGATTAGGCTTGGCTTGAATAAGTTGACACCTACTGAAATATCTTTGCAAGTGGCTGATAAATCAACTACTATACGTGTCAGTATTTGTGAGGATGTGCCTGTTGTGGTTGCAAACGTTACTATTTTAACTGACTTTGTTATTCTTGATATTCCCGAGGATGATAGTATGTCTATTATTCTTGAAAGACCTTTTCTTAATACTGCAGGGGCTGTTATTGATTACAACAAAGGAAATGTCACTTTTCATGTTAATAGTAATGAGCATACAGTACACTTTCCGAGGAAACAACCTCAAGTTCATAGTATCAACTCTATTGGAAAAATTCCATCGATTATATTTGGAGGTTCTGAATTTCCTCTTCCTACTGTCAAGAAGAAATATGATATTCTTATTATTGGGGATGTTCATATCCCCGTTGAGGTAACTTAGTGTTATTCGAAATTTCTCCGGTTTCATGATTATCAGAATAAGTTTGTTAACAAGACTTGATCAACCTTGTTAGTGGATTCTTTTTGATGAGCATGAGATGGATGAAACTAGAAGCACAAACTTCTGTACCCCACTTTTACTTTCTGTTATTTATATTAAATAAAGTAAAAATAGTATTTTCAGTCTGTTTCCTGGCTTATTCGTGCAATATAAAAATATCCCGAAAATAAAAGTCCCCAGAATGACATGCCAATTTAATATGATTTTTTTGGGAATATTTGAGGAATTACTGGGCAAAAATTACAGCGGGATGAGCTGCCACCTGGCCACGAGGGTGGTGGGCACGCCCCCTGCCTTGTGGGCCCATGGTGGCCCTCCTCCACTTATCCCAACACCCATCTTCTTCCTCTATCTCACACAAACCCAAAAAACCAACTCAAGCAAGAGTTCCAGCCACTTTTGCTGTGATTTTCGATCTCCTTGCTCAAAGCACCTCTCGCAAAACTGCTTGGGAAGATTGTTCCTTGGTATGTGACTCCTCCATTGGTCCAATTAGTTTTTGTTCTAGTGCTTTATTCTTTGCAAATTTGTGCTGCATAGGTGACCATGTTCTTGAGCTTGCATGTCAAATTTATATGGTTCCAAGTAGTTCTAATGCTTGATTTAGGCTCTAGGCACTTGTAGGAGTAGTTGCTATCAATATTATTGAAGTTGGTTCATTTTTGTTTGAAGTTACTAAGAATTTCAGATTATTTCAGAAAAATAATGAGGAGATTTTTGAGGGGCTCATCGAGCCAAAGCTCAAAGGAAAAGGCACCGAAGCCTAAGTATAATTTGTCGCGCACTGCGGAGATTCGGGCGTGTGAATGGCCTTCTAAAGATTTCTTGGGAACAGCCAGTATCTATGAAGATTTTCATGAATTGGCTCACAATGCAGGCCTCACCGCTTTCCTCCACGACCAATGCGATCAGTATCTCTTACTCACAAATACTTTTGTGCAAAACTTTCATTTTCATTCTAGGAACTCACCACCTACGGTGGAGTTTCATTTATATGATGAGCATAAGGAGATGTCACTTTATGATTTCTGTCGGATTTGTTTAATCCCTTTTGAGGGCAAGACAGAAGAACCACATAATGATGATGTGGCTGGGTTTATTGATACTATCACTATAGGAGAAACTAGAAAGGTTTCCGATGCACGAATCACTAGCATACATTTTCCTGTTTTACGTTACTCTGCATTATTTTCTATTCGTTGTTTAATTGGACGCGGAAACAATGGAAACCTTAGTATCCCTGATATAATTATTCTGCACCACGGTTTATACAGTGATAACACTTTTAGTATGGGCGGTATTATTGCTAGACGATTAAGTATGAACCATACTAAGGGTCCCATCTTTGGAGGCATCTATGTCACACGCCTAGCTGCACATTTTAACATACCTATTAGGCATGCTGAGAAGGAAGAAAAGGTGCTGCCCCGCGTTTATCTAGATCATAAAAGTATGGTGGCACATGATTTTATTGTTAAGAATAGGGCAGGAGAGCTTAAATATCAATTGTTGTTTAACAAACATCATACTGAGACTATTATCCTGCCTGCCCCTTCTTTGTTTAATTTTGTAGGACCCTACCTCATTACGTGGGCTGCCGTCCAAGCTTATAAGAATCCTGCACCAGCCCCGGAATAGGAGCCACAAGATGAGCCTCCACGACAATCTGTTTATTCTTGGGATCCAGAGATGACTGTCAGCCAGTGGCAGTCAGAGTCCTCTTCTTCATCACAGTATGATCCCAACTATTCTTCCTCATCATAGTACGACCCCAACAACTATTATTATGGATATCCGCCAGGCCAGCTGTGGCCATAGACCAACTTAGGCCAAAAGCCTAAGCTTGGGGGAGTACGTATTTCTCACCGACATTACTTTTATGCTCACACACACTCATTGCTAGATGTCGGTGCTCATACTTTTTCACTGTAATATCCATGCTAGTTTATTTTCTTTTTCCTACTTTCTTCTTGTGTGTTTGTTAAACCTTAAGAAAAACCAAAAAAATAGTAGTAGTTTAATTTTCTGCTGTAGTAGTAATAATTAAAAAGAAAACCCGAAAATATTTCCCGTTCTTCTTTTGCTTGTTGGGAGCTTTCCCGTGTAAATAGTTTTATTTATTTTATTTTATTTTGGGGTCAGTAGGAGAAGACCATAATTAAATTGTTGAAGTGGCCCTTATATGCATTATTGTTGATTTAACCCAAAGCCCATATTGCCTTGTCTTCTCCTGTTTATTGAATGCTTGCAGATTCCAGCTTGGTCCAATGCACGTGCACTCTTATTATTATCCACACCGTTCGGTTGTGCAAGTGAAAGGCAATTATGATGATATATGATGGACTGACTGAGATGAGAAAAAGCTGGTATGAACTCGACCTCTTTTGTTTTTATAAATATGATGAGTCCCTCGTTCTTGATTCAGCTTATTATGAATAAACATGTTTGCAATGACAATTAGAGATCGTAGTTGCTTGTGCCATGCTTGATTAGCTATGAGTTATAATGATTTACCTTGTGTGCCAACATGCTATTGAGATGATTATGATGTGGTATGATGGGGTGGTATCCTCCTTCGAATGATTTAAGTGACTTGACTTGGCACATGTTCACGCATGTAGTTGAGACAAAATCAACATAGCCTTCACGATATTTATGTTCATGGTGGATTATATCCTACTCATGCTTGCATCCAATGTTTATTAATTTTAATGCATGTACATGGCTGTTGTCGCTCTCTAGTTGGTCACTTCCCAGTCTTTTGCTAGCCTTCACTTGTACAAAGCGGGAATACTGCTTGTGCATCCGATCCCTTAAACCCCAAAGTTATTCCAGGTGAGTCCACCATACCTTCCTATATGCGGTATCTAACTGCCGTTCCAAGTAAATTTGTATGTGCCAAACTCTAAACCTTCAAATAAACATTCTGTTTTGTATGCTCGAATAGCTCATGTATCAACCAAGGCTGTCCTTATCTTCCGTGTTAGGCGGGTTATTCTCAAGAGGAGTGGACTCCGCTCCTCACTCACGAGAAAATGGCTGGTCACCGGGATGGCCAGTCCCATGCTTTATGCAAACTAAATCAAAATTAGTTGCAAACAAAACTCCCCCTAGGACCTGATGTATATTGGAGGCACTCGTTGTTTCGAGCAACCCATGGATTGATGCTTATTGGTGGAGGGGGAGTATAAACTTTACCATTCTGTTTGGGAACCACCTATAATGTGTTTAGCATGGAAGATATCGCCATCTCTTAGTTGTTATGTTGACAATGAAAGTATACCGCTCAAAATACAATTTATCTCTATTTCAAAACTGAGCTCTGGCACCTCTACAAATCCCTGCTTCCCTCTGCGAAGGGCCTATCCATTTACTTTTATATTGAGTCATCACCCTCTTATTAAAAAGCACTAGCTGGAGAGCACAGCTGTCATTTGCATTCATCACTGTTAATCTATATTGGGTATGACTATGATTTCATCTCTTTTACCATGAATTATAATGTCTAGTCAGTCCTTGATCTTTAAAGGTGCTCTGCATTTATTGTTTGCGGTCTCAGAAAGGGCTAGCGAGATACCATCTTGTTATATCATATTATGATTGTTTTGAGAAAGTGTTGTCATCCGAGATTTATTATTATGACTTGCTAGTTGATTATGCTATTGATATGAGTAATTATGAGACCTGAGAATTATTGCAAATGTTGTTAGTTATGATCTATGCTGAAAACTTGAATGCTGGCTTGATATAGTTACAACAATAAGAGCAAATAGTGTTTGTAAAAGTTTTTCTTTCTTTCTTTCACTTTGTCAACTGAATTGCTTGAGGACAAGCAAGGGTTTAAGCTTGGGGGAGTTGATACGTCTCTGTCGTATCTACTTTTCCAAACACTTTTGCCCTTGTTTTGGACTCTAACTTGTATGATTTGAATGGAACTAACCCGGACTGATGCTGTTTTCAGCAGAATTACCATGGTGTTGTTTTATGTGCAGAAAACAAATATTCTCGGAATGACCTGAAACTCCACGGAACATCTTAGAAAAAAATAATAAAAAATCCTCGCCAAAGATGAAGACCAGGGGGCCCACACCCTTCTCACGGGGTGGGGGGCGCGCCCCCTAGGGCGCGCCCCTTACCTCGTGGGCCCCCTGGATGCCCTCCGACGCCAACTCCAACTCTATATATTTGCTTTCGGAGAGAAAAAAAATTAGAGAGAAGAAATCATCGCGTTTTACGATACAGAGCCGCCGCCAAGCCCTAAAACCTCTCGGGAGGGCTGATCTAGAGTCCGTTCGGGGCTCCGGAGAGGGGGATTCGTCGCCGTCGTCATCATCAACCATCTTCCATCACCAATTTCATGATGCTCACCACCGTGCATGAGTAATTCCATCATAGGCTTGTTGGACGGTGATGGGTTGGATGAGATTTATCATGTAATCGAGCTAGTTTTGTTAGGGTTTGATCCCTAGTATCCACTATGTTCTGAGATTGGTGTTGCTATGACTTTGCTATGCTTAATGCTTGTCACTAGTGCCCGAGTGCCATGATTTCAGATCTGAACCTATTATGTTTTCATGAATATATGTGAGTTCTTGATCTTATCTTGCAAGTCTATAGTCACCTACTATGTGTTATGATCCGGCAACCCCGAAGTGACAATAATCGGGACCACTCCCGGTGATGACCATAGTTTGAGGAGTTCATGTATTCACTATGTGCTAATGCTTTGTTCCGGTTCTCTATTAAAAGGAGGCCTTAATATCCCTTAGTTTCCAATAGGACCTCGCTGCCACGGGAGGGTAGGACAAAAGATGTCATGCAAGTTCTTTTCCATAAGCATGTATGACTATACGGAATACATGCCTACATTACATTGATGAATTGGAGCTAGTTCTGTGTCACCCTATGTTATGACTGTTACATGATGAACCGCATTCGGAATAATTATCCATCACTGATCTGGTGCCTATGAGTTTTCCATATACTGCTTTACGCTTATTTACTTTCCTGCTGCTACTGTTACAATCACTACAAAATACCAAAAACATTACTTTTGCTTTCTTTACTTTTGTTGCCGCTACTACCACTATTATATTACTTTGCTACTAAACACTTTGTTGCAGATACTAAGTTTCCAGGTGTGGTTGAATTGACAACTCAGCTGCTAATACTTGAGAATATTCTTTGGCTCCCCTTGTGTCGAATCAATAAATTTAGGTTGAATACTCTTTCCTCGAAAGCTGTTGCGATCCCCTATACTTGTGGGTTATCAAGACAAATTTCTGGCGCCGATGCCGGGGAGCATAGCTCTGTTCTTTGAGTCACATGGGATTTATATCTGCTGGACACTATGAAGAACTTGAGAGATCCAAAAACCAAGATCTATCCCTCAACTACGAGGGGAGGTAAGGAACTGCCATCTAGCTCTGCACTTGATTCACCTTCTGTTATGAGTAAGTTTGCGACACCTACAGCTGCTTCTGCTATTCGTTCTGATATGTCACATGTTATTGATGATGCCACTTCTGCTATGCATGATACTTGTGATGAAACTGCTTCTATGCCTGATACTACTGTGCCCCTTAGTGAATTTCTTGATGAACAAATTGCTAGGGCTAGAGAAAAAGAAATTATCGAATCTGAATACGATGATGATAGTGATGATGAAAATATGCCTGTTATTCCTGAGGGCTATCTTTTTGATATGGAATCTTCTGCCGCTATTTTAGCTTGCAGAGATAGATATGAGCTTAAGAGGTTATTAACTAAATGGAACGAAGAATCACTTAGAGATAAAATGAAACCTGACCCTGCTTTTACTACTTCACATATATGTGTTCCTGATAAGGATTATGAATTCTCTGTTGATCCTGATATAATTACTTTGGTTGAATCTGATCCGTTTTATGGCTATGAATCTGAAATTGTTGTGTCACATCTTACTAAGGTAAATGATATAGCTGCCCTGTTCACTAATGATGAGAGATCGCGTTACTTTTATATACTCAAAATATTTCCGTTCTCATTAAAGGGTGATGCTAAGATATGGTTTAATTCTCTTGATCCTGGTTGTGTGCGTAGTCCCCAGGATATGATTTATTATTTCTCTGCTAAATATTTCCCTGCTCATAATAAACAAGCTGCTTTGAGGGAAATATACAACTTCATGCAAATTAAAGAAGAGAGTCTCCCACAAGCTTGGGGGAGGCTTCTCAAGTTACTTAATGCTTTGCCTGATCATCCTCTTAAGAAATCTGAAATACTTGATATCTTTCATAATGGACTAACCGATGCTTCCAGAGATTACCCGGATGGTTGTGCTGGTTCTCTTTTCAGGGAAAGAACACCGGATGAAGTTGAAATCTTATTGAATAATATGTTGACAAATGAAAATAATTGGACACCTCCGGATCCAGCTCCGGAGCCAACTCTTGCTCCAATTAACGATCCTATTCCTAAACCAACTCCGAAGAAGAGAGGTATTCTAGTTCTCAGTCCTGAAGATATGCAAGAGGCAAAGAAATCTATGAAAGAAAAAGGTATTAAAGCTGAAGATGTTAAGAATTTACCTCCTATTGAAGAAATACATGGTCTTAATATACTGCTTGTTGAAGAAACATATGATCTTAATTCTTTATTTATTGAAGAACATCCTGATCCCGATATCCCGACACAGGTAGTAAAGGTAAATTCTCTCTATAGATATGATAAAGCTGAAGTCCCTCCTACTAAAATTGCTACTCAGTGCTTGGATGAGTTTGATAACTTTATGTTTAAGCAAGACGACTTCAATGCTTATTTTGGTAGACAATTAAAAGAAAATGCTTATATTATTAGACGCTTGGGTGATTATATGGCTGATATTAAAGGTGAACTTAAACTTGTTAGCAAACATGCTTCTATGGTTACCACTCAAGTAGAACAAGTACTTAAGGCTCAAAAAGAAGTGCTTGATGAAATGAATAGTAAGAAAAATGATTATGCTGTTAGAGTGGCTACTAGAACTGGTAGAATGACTCAGGAACCTTTGTATCCTGAAGGCCACCCTAAGAGAATCGAGCAAGATTCTCAAAGAAATAATATTGATGTTCCTAGTTCTTCTAAAAAGAAGAAGAAGAAAAATGATAGAACTGTGCAAACTTCTAGTGAACCTATTGCTGAACCACCTGATAATCCAAATGATATTTCTATGTCTGATGCTGAAACACAATCTGGTAATGAACATGAACCTAATGAAAATATTGATAATGATGTTCATGATGATGCTCAACCTAGTAATGATAATGATGTAGAAACTGAACCTGCTGTTGATCTTGATAACCCACAATCAAAGAATCAATGTTATGATAAAAGAGACTTTGTTGCTAGGAAACATGGTAAAGAAAGGGAACCTTGGGTTCAGAAACCCATGCCTTTTCCTCCGAAACCATCCAAGAAAAAGGATGATGAGGATTTTGAGCGCTTTGCTGAAATGATTAGGCCTATCTTTTTGCGTATGAGATTAACTGATGTGCTCAAAACAAATCCTTATGCTAAATATATGAATGATATCATTACTAATAAAAGAAAGATACCGGAAGCTGAAATTTCCACCATGCTTGCTAATTGTACTTTTAAGGGTGGAATACCAAAGAAACTTGGAGATCCCGGAGTACCTACTATACCTTGCTCCATTAAAAGAAATTATATTAAAACTGCTTTATGTGATCTTGGAGCCGGTGTTAGTGTTATGCCTCTCTCTTTATATCGTAGACTTGACTTGAATAAGTTGACACCTACTGAAATATCTTTACAAATGGCTGATAAATCAACTGCTATACCTGTCGGTATTTGTGAGGATGTGCCTGTTGTGGTTGCAAACGTTACTATTTTAACGGACTTTGTTATTCTTGATATTCCCGAGGATGATAGTATGTCTATTATTCTTGGAAGACCTTTTCTTAATATTGCAGGGGCTGTTATTGATTGCAACAAAGGCAATGTCACTTTTCATGTTAATGGTAATGAGCATACGGTACACTTTCCGAGGAAACAACCTCAAGTTCATAGTATCAACTCTATTGGAAAAATTCCATCGATTATATTTGGAGGTTTTGAATTTCCTCTTCCTACTATCAAGAAGAAATATGATATTCTTATTATTGGGGATGTGCATATCCCCGTTGAGGTAACTTAGTGTTATTCGAAATTTCTCCAGTTTCATGATTATCAGAATGAGTTTGTTAACAAGACTTGATCAACCTTGTTAGTGGATTCTTTTTGATGAGCATGAGATGGATGAAACTGTTGGGGAACGTAGCAGAAATTCAAAATTTTCCTACGTGTCACCAAGATCTATCTATGGAGAAACCAGCAACGAGGGGAAGGAGAGTGCCTCTACATACCCTTGTAGATCGCTAAGCGGAAGCGTTCAAGAGAACGGGGTTAAAGGAGTCGTACTCGTCGTGATCCAAATCACCGGAGATCCTAGTGTCGAACGAACGGCACCTCCGCGTTCAACACACGTACAGCGCAGTGATGTCTCCCATGCCTTGATCCAGCAAGGAGAGAGGGAGAGGTTGAGGAAGACTCCATCCAGCAGCAACACAACGGCATGGTGGTGGTGGAGGAGCGTGGTACTCCAGCAGGGCTTTGCCAAGCACCGCAAGAGACGAGGAGGGAGAAGGGTAGGGCTGCGCCAAGAAGGAGAGGAACTCGTGTGTCTTGGGCAGCCCAAACCTCAAGTATATATAGGGGGAGGGGAAGGGCTGTGCCCCCACCTAGGGTTCCCTCCCTAGGGGAGGCGGCAGCCCCCAGATCCCATCTGGGTGGCGGCCAGGTGGAGGGGAGAGGGAGGCGCACCAGGCATGGGCCCTAAGGCCCATCTGCCCTTAGGGTTTGCCCCCCTCCTCCCCTTAGGCGCCTTGGACCCTTGTGAGGGGGCGCACCAGCCCACCTGGGGCTGGTCCCCTCCCACACTTGGCCCATGCAGCCCTCCGGGGCTTGTGGCCCCACTTGGTGGACCCCCGGGACCCTCCCGGTGGTCCCGGTACGTTACCGATAAACCTCGAAACTTTTCCAGTGACCAAAACATGACTTCCCATATATAAATCTTTACCTCCGGACCATTCCGGAACTCCTCGTGATGTCCGAGAACTCATCCGGGACTCCGAACAACATTCGGTAACCACATACAAACTTCCTTTATAACCCTAGCGTCATCGAACCTTAAGTGTGTAGACCCTACGGGTTCGGGAACCATGCATACATGACCGAGACGTTCTTCGGTCAATAACCGACAGCGGGATCTGGATACCCATGTTGGTTCCCACATGTTCCACGATGATCTCATCGGATGAACCACGATGTCGAGGATTCGATCAATCCCGTATACAATTCCCTTTGTCTAGCGGTATTGTACTTGCCCGAGATTCGATCGTCGGTATCCAGATACCTTGTTCAATATCGTTACCGGCAAGTCTCTTTACTCGTTCCGTAACACATCATCCCATGATCAACTCCTTGATCACATTGTGCACATTATGATGATGTCCTACCGAGTGGGCCCAGAGATACCTCTCTGTCACACGGAGTGACAAATCCCAGTCTCGATTCGTGCCAACCCAACAGACACTTTCGGAGATACCTGTAGTGTACCTTTATAGCCACCCAGTTACGTTGTGACGTTTGGCACACCCAAAGTATTCCTACAGTATCCGGGAGTTGCACAATCTCATGGTCTAAGGAAATGATACTTGACATTAGAAAAGCTTTAGCATACGAACTACACGATCTTTGTGCTAGGCTTAGGATTGGGTCTTGTCCATCACATCATTCTCCCAATGATGTGATCCCGTTATCAACGACATCCAATGTCCATGGTCAGGAAATCGTAACCATCTATTGATCAATGAGCTAGTCAACTAGAGGCTTACTAGGGACATGGTGTTGTCTATGTATCCACACATGTATCTGAGTTTCCTATCAATACAATTCTAGCATGGATAATAAACGATTATCATGAACAAGGAAATATAATAATAACCAATTTATTATTGCCTCTAGGGCATATTTCCAACAGTCTCCCACTTGCACTAGAGTCCATAATCTAGTTCACATCGATATGTGATTAACACTCAAGGTCACATCCCCATGTGACTAACACCCAAAGAGTTCTGGGTTTGATCATGTTATGCTTGTGAGAGAGGTTTCAGTCAACGGGTCTGCAACATTCAGATCCATATGTACTTCACAAATTTCTATGTGATCTTGTAGATGAAACTACTATGCTACATTTGGAGCCATTTCAAATAACTGTTCTACTTGGAGCTATTCCATTATACGTATCCGGTATCTCTACTCAGAGCTATCCGGATAGGTGTTAAGCTTGCATCGACGTAACTCTTTACGTCGAACTCTTTATCACCTCCATAACCGAGAAACATATCCTTATTCCTCTAAGGATAATTTACACCGCTATCTGGTGATCTACTCCTAGATTACCTTTGTACCCTCTTGCCAGATATGTGGCAAGGCACACATCAGGTGCAGTACTCAGCATGTCATACCGTATAGAGCCTATGACGAAAGCATAGGGGACGACCTTCGTCCTTCCTCTTTCTTCTGCCGTGGTCGAGCCTTAAGTCTTAACTTCATACCTTACAACTCAGGCAAGAACTCCTTCTTTGACTGATCCATCTTGAACACCTTCAAGATCATGTCAAGGTATGTGCTCATTTGAAATTACCATTAAGCGTTTTGATCTATCCTTATAGATCTTGATGCTCAATGTTCAAGTAGCTTAATCCAGGCTTTCCATTGAAAAACACTTTCCAAATAACCCTATATGCTTTCCAGAAATTCTACGTCATTTCTGATCAACAATATGTCAACAACATATATTCATCAGAAATTCTATAGTGCTCCCACTCACTTCTTTGGAAATACAAGTTTCTCATAAACTTTGTATACACCCAAAATCTTTGATCATCTCATCAAAGCATACATTCCAACTCCGAGATGCTTACTCCAGTCCTTAGAAGGATTGCTGGAGCTTTGCATACTTATTAGCATCTTTCAGGATTGACAAAACCTTCCGGTTGTATCACATACAACCTTTCCTCAAGAAAATCGTTGAGGAAACAATGTTTGACATCCTATCTGCAAGATTTCATAAATAATGCTAATATAATTCCAACAGACTCTTAGCATCGCTACGAGTGAGAAAGTCTCATCGTAGTCAACTCCTTGAACTTGTCGGAAAACATCTTAACGACAAGTCGAGCTTTCTTAATGGTGACATTTACCATCATTGTCCGTCTTCCTTTTAAAAATCCATCTGTACTCAACAGCCTTACAACCATCGAGCCGTTCTGCCAAAGTCTACACTTTGTTTTCATACATGGATCCTCTCTCGGATTTTATGGCCTCGAGCCATTTATCGAAATCCGGGCCCACCATCGCTTCTCCATAGCTCGTAGGTTCATTGTTGTCTAGCAACATGACTTCCAAGACAGGATTATGTACCACTCTGAAGTAGTACGCATCCTTGTCATCCTACGAGGTTTGGGAGTGACTTGATCCGAAGTCTCATGATCAATATCATAAGCTTCCACTTCAATTGGTGTAGGTGCCACAGGAACAACTCTTTGTGCCCTGCTATACACTAGTTGAAGTGACGGTTCAATAACCTCATCAAGTCTCCACCATCCTCCCACTCAATTCTTTCGAGAAAGGACCCGATTCTAGAAACAATCCCTTATTGCTTTCGGATCTGAGACAGGAGGTATACCCAACTGTTTTGAGTGTCCTATGAAGATGCATTTATCCGCTTTGGGTTCGAGCTTATCAGCCTGAAACTTTTCCACATAAGCGTCGCAGCCCCAAACTTTTAAGAAATGACAGCTTAGGTTTCTCTAAACCATAGTTCATAAGGTGTCATCTCATCGGAATTACGTGGTGCCCTATTTAAAGTGAATGTGGTTGTCTCTAATGCCTAACCCATAAACTATCGTGGTATCGACAAGAGACATCATGGTATGCATCATATCCAATAGGGTGCAGTTATGATGTTCGGACACACCATCACACTATGGTGTTCCAGGCTGTATTAGTTGTGAAACAATTTCCACAATGTCTTAATTCTGTGCCAAACTCGTAATTCAGATATTCATCTCTATGATCATATCATAGATATTTTATCCTCTTGTCACGATGATCTTTCAACTTCACCCTGAAATTACTTGAACCTTTCAATAATTCAGACTCGTGATTCATCAAGTAAACGTACTCAACATTTACTCAAATCATCTATGAAGTAAGAACTACACGCCTCAGCACTCATTGGACTGCACACATCAAAATGTATTACTTCCAACAAGTTGCTTTCTAGTTCCATTTTACCGAAAATGAGGCTTTCAGTCATCTTGCCCATGTGGTATGATTTGCATGTCTCAAGTGATTCAAAATCAAGTGATTCCAAACGGTCCATTTGCATGGAGTTTCTTCATGCATATACACCAATAGACATGGTTCGCATGTCTCAAACTTTTCAAAAACGAGTGAGCCCAAAGATCCATCAACATGGAGCTTCTTCATGCGTTTTATACCGATATGACTTACGTGGCAGTGCCATAAATAGGTGGTACTATCATTACTATCTTATATCTTTTGGCATGAACATGTGTATCACTACGATCGAGATTCAATAAACCATTCATTTTTGGGTGCAAGACCATTGAAGGTATTATTCAAATAAACAGAGTAACCATTATTCTCCTTAAATGAATAACCGTATTGCGATAGACATAATCCAATCATGTCTATGCTCAATGCAAACACCAATCTCGATGGTAGAGGGAGCGTGTGATGCTTGATCACATCAAGCTTGGGAAAAACTTCCAACACATATCGCCAACTCACCTTTAGCTAGTCTCCGTTTACTCCGTAGCCTTTTATTTCGAGTTTACTAACACTTAGCAACCGAACCGGTATCTAATACCATGGTGCTACTAGGAGTACTAGTAAAGTACACATCAACACAATGTATATCCAATATACTTCTATCGACCTTACCAGCCTTCTTATCTACCAAGTATCTAGGGTAATTCTGCTCCAGTGGTTGTTCCCTTTATTACAGAAGCACTTAGTCTCGGGTTTGGGTTCAACCTTGGGCTTCTTCACTAGAGCAGCAGCTGATTTGCCGTTTCATGAAGTATCCCTTCTTGCCCTTGCCCTTCTTGAAACTAGTGGTTTCACCAACCATCAACAATTGATGCTCCTTCTTGATTTCTACTTTTGTGGTGTCAAACATCGCGAATATCTCAAGGATCATCATATATGTCCCCGATATAGTTCATCACGAAGCTCTAGCAGCTTGGTGGTAATGACTTTGGAGAAACATCACTATCTCATCTGGAAGATCAACTCCCACTCGATTCAAATGATTGTTGTACTCAGACAATCTGAGCACAAGCTCAACAATTGAGCTTTTCTCCCTTAGTTTGCAGGCTAAGAAAATCGTCGGAGGTCTTATACCTCTTGACGTGGGCACGAGCCTGAAATCCCAATTTCAGCCCTCGAAACATCTCATATGTTTCGCGATGTTTCAAAACGTCTTCGGTGCCTCAACTCTAAACCGTTTTAACTGAACTATCACGTAGTTATCAAAATGTGTATGTCAGATGTTCGCAAGATCCACAGACGACGTTCGAGGTTCAGCACACTGAGCGGTGCATTAAAGACATAAGCCTTCTATGAAGCAATGAGGACAATCCTCAGTTTACGGACCTAGTCCACATAATTGCTACTATCAACTTTCAACTAAATTTTCTCTAGGAACATATCTAAACAGTAGAACTAAAGCGCGAGCCACGACATAATTTGCGAAGACCTTTTGACTATGTTCAGGATAATTAAGTTCATCTTATGAACTCCCACTCAGATAGACATCCCTCTAGTCATCTAAGTGATTACATGATCTGAGTCAACTAGGCCGTGTCCGATCATCACGTGAGACATAATAGTCATCATCGGTGAACATCTTCATGTTGATCGTATCTACCATACGACTCATGCTCGACCTTTCGCTCTCTTGTGTTCCGAGGCCATGTCTGTACATGCTAGGCTCGTCAAGTCAACCTAAGTGTTTCGCGTGTGTAAATCTGTCTTACACCCATTGTATGTGAACGTTAGAATCTGTCACACCCGATCATCACGCGGTGCTTCAAAACAACAAACTGTCGCAACGGTGCACAATTAGGGGGAACACTTTCTTGAAATTTTAATGAGGGATCATCTTATTTACTACCGTTGTTCTAAGCAAATAAGATGCATAAACATGATAAACATCACATGCAATCAAATAATAGTGACATGATATGGCCAATATCATATAGCTCCTTTGATCTCCATCTTGGGGCTCCATGATCATCTTGTCACCGGCATGACACCATGATCTACATCATCATGATCTCCATCATCGTGTCTCCATGAAGTTGTATCGCCAACTTATTACTTCTACTACTATGGCTACCGGTTAGCAATAAAGTAAAGTAATTACTTGGCGTTGTTCAATGACACGCAGGTCATACAATAAATAAAGACAACTCCTATGGCTCCTGCCGGTTGTCATACTCATCAACATGCAAGTCGTGATTCCTATTACAAGAACATGATCAATCTCATACATCACATATCATTCATCACATTCTTCTTGGCCATATCACATCACATAGCATACCCTGCAAAAACAAGTTAGACGTCCTCTAATTGTTGTTTGCATGTTTTACGTGGCTGCTATGGGTTTCTAGCAAGAGCGTTTTTTACCTACGCAAAACCACAACGTGATATGCCAATTGCTATTTACCCTTCATAAGGACCCTTTTCATCGAATCCGTTCCGACTAAAGTGGGAGAGACTGGCACCCGCTAGCCACCTTATGCAACTAGTGCATGTCAGTCGGTGGAACCTGTCTCACGTAAGAGTACGTGTAAGGTCGGTCCGGGTCGCTTCATCCCACAATACCGTCGAAACAAGATTGGACTAGTAACGGTAAGCATATTGAACAAAATCAACGCCCACAACTACTTTGTGTTCTACTCGTGCATAGAATCTACGCAATAGATCTAGCTCATGATGCCACTGTTGGGGAACGTAGCAGAAATTCAAAATTTTCCTACGTGTCACCAAGATCTATCTATGGAGAAACCAGCAACGAGGGGAAGGCGAGTGCATCTACATACCCTTGTAGATCGCTAAGCGGAAGCGTTCAAGAGAACGGGGTTGAAGGAGTCATACTCGTCGTGATCCAAATCACCGGAGATCCTAGTGCCGAACGGACGGCATCTCCGCGTTCAACACACGTACAGCCCGGTGACGTCTCCCATGCCTTGATCCAGCAAGGAGAGAGGGAGAGGTTGAGGAAGACTCCATCCAGCAGCAGCACAATGGCGTGGTGGTGGTGGAGGAGCGTGGTACTCCAGCAGGGCTTCGCCAAGCACCGCAAGAGACGAGGAGGGAGAAGGGTAGGGCTGCGCCAAGAAGGAGAGGAACTCATGTGTCTTGGGCAGCCCAAACCTCAAGTATATATAGGGGGAGGGGAGGGGCTGCGCCCCCACCTAGGGTTCCCTCCCTAGGGGTGGCGGCAGCCCCCAGATCCCATCTGGGTGGCGGCCAGGTGGAGGGGAGAGGGAGGCGCACCAGGCATGGGCCCTAAGGCCCATCTGCCCTTAGGGTTTGCCCCCCCTCCTCCCCTTAGGCGCCTTGGGCCCTTGTGAGGGGGGCGCACCAGCCTACCTGGGGCTGGTCCCCTCCAACACTTGGCCCATGCAGCCCTTCGGGGCTTGTGGCCCCACTTGGTGGACCCCCGGGACCCTCCCGGTGTTCCCGGTACGTTACCGATAAACCTCGAAACTTTTTCGGTGACCAAAACAGGACTTCCCATATATAAATCTTTACCTCCGGACCATTCCGAAACTCCTCGTGACGTCCGGGATCTCATCCGGGACTCCGAACAACATTCAGTAACCACATACAAACTTCCTTTATAACCCTAGCGTCATCGAACCTTAAGTGTGTAGACCCTACGGGTTCGGGAACCATGCAGACATGACCGAGACGTTCTCCGGTCAATAACCAACAGCGGGATCTGGATACCCATGTTGGTTCCCACATGTTCCACGATGATCTCATCGGATGAACCACGATGTCGAGGATTTGATCAATCCCGTATACAATTCCCTTTGTCTAGCAGTATTGTACTTGCCCGAGATTCGATCTTCGGTATCCAGATACCTTGTTCAGTCTCGTTATCGGCAAGTCTCTTTACTCGTTCCGTAACACATCATCCCGTGATCAACTCCTTGATCACATTGTGCACATTATGATGATGTCCTACCGAGTGGGCCCAGAGATAGCTCTCCATCACACGGAGTGACAAATCCCAGTCTCGATTCGTGCCAACCCAACAGACACTTTCGGAGATACCTGTAGTGTACCTTTATAGCCACCCAGTTACGTTGTGACGTTTGGCACACCCAAAGTATTCCTATGGTATCCGGGAGTTGCACAATCTCATGGTCTAAGGAAATGATACTTGACATTAGAAAAGCTTTAGCATACGAACTACACGATCTTTGTGCTAGGCTTAGGATTGGGTCTTGTCCATCACATCATTCTCCCAATGATGTGATCCCGTTATCAACGACATACAATGTCCATGGTCAGGAAATCGTAACCATCTATTGATCAACGAGCTAGTCAACTAGAGGCTTACTAGGGACATGGTGTTGTCTATGTATCCACACATGTATCTGAGTTTCCTATCAATACAATTCTAGCATGGATAATAAACTGTTATCATGAACAAGGAAATATAATAATAACCAATTTATTATTGCCTCTAGGGCACATTTCCAACAGAAACTAGAAGCACAAACTTCTGTACCCCACTTTTACTTTCTGTTATTTATATTAAATAAAGTAAAAATAGTATTTTCAGTCTGTTTCCTGGCTTATCCGTGCAATATAAAAATATCCTGAAAATAAAAGTCCTCAGAATGACATGCCAATTTAATATGATTTTTTCGGGAATATTTGAGGATTTACTGGGCAAAAATTACCGCGGGAGGAGCTGCCACCTGGCCACAAGGGTGGTGGGCGCGCCCCCCTGCCTCGTGGGCCCACGGTGGCCCTCCTCCACTTATCCCAGCACCCATCTTCTTCCTCTATCTCACACAAACCCGAAAAACCAACTCAAGCACGAGTTCCAGCCACTTTTGTTGTGATTTTCGATCTCCTTGCTCAAAGCACCTGTCGCAAAACTGCTTGGGGAGATTGTTCCTTGGTATGTAACTCCTCCATTGGTCCAATTAGTTTTTGTTCTAGTGCTTTATTCTTTGCAAATTTGTGCTGCATAGATGACCATGTTCTTGAGCTTGCATGTCAAATTTATATGGTTCCAAGTAGTTCTAATGCTTGATTTAGGCTCTCGGCACTTGTAGGAGTAGTTGCTATCAATATTATTGAAGTTGGTTCATTTTTGTTTGAAGTTACTAAGAATTTCAGATTATTTCAGAAAAATAATGAGGAGATTTTTAAGGGGCTCATCGAGCCAAAGCTCAAAGGAAAAGGCACCGAAGCCTAAGTATAATTTGCCGCGCACCACGGAGATTCGGGCGTGTGAATGGCCTTCTGAAGATTTCTTGAGAGCAGCCAGTATCTATGAAGATTTTCATGAATTGGCTCACAATGCAGGCCTCACCGCTTTCCTCCATGACCAATGCGATCAGTATCTCTTACTCACAAATACTTTTGTGCAAAACTTTCATTTTCATTCTAGGAACTCACCACCTACGGTGGAGTTTCATTTATATGATGAGCATAAGGAGATGTCACTTTATGATTTCTGTCGGATTTGTTTAATCCCTTTTGAGGGCAAGACATAAGAACCACATCATATGATGTGGCTGGGTTTATTGATACTATCACTGTATGAGAAACTAGAAAGGTTTCCGATGCACGAATCACTAGCATACATTTTCCTGTTTTACGTTACTTTGCATTATTTGCTAGTCGTTGTTTAATTGGTCGCGGAAACAGTGGAAACCTTAGTATCCCTGATATAATTATTCTGCACCACGGTTTATACAGTGATAACACTTTTAGTATGGGCGGTATTATTGCTAGACGGTTAAGTATGAACCATACTAAGGGTCCCATCTTTGGAGGCGTCTATGCCACACGCCTAGCTGCACATTTTAACATACCTATTAGGCATGCTGAGAAGGAAGAAAAGGTGCTGCCCCGTGTTTATCTAGATCATAAAAGTATGGTGGCACATGATTTTATTGTTAAGAATAGGGCAGGAGAGCTTAAATATCAATTGTTCTTTAACAAACATCATCCTGATACTATTATCCTGCCTGCTCCTTCTTTGTTTAATTTTGTAGGACCCTACCTCATTATGTGGGCTGCTGTCCAAGCTTACAAGAATCCTGCACCAGCCCCGGAACAGGCGCCACAAGATGAGCCTCCACGACAATCTGTTTATTCTTGGGATCCACAGATGACTGTCAGCTAGTGGCAGTCAGAGTCCTCTTCTTCATCACAGTATGATCCCAACTATTCTTCCTCGTCACAGTACGACCCCAACAACTATTATTATGTATATCCGCCAGGCCAGCCGTGGCCATAGACCAACTTAGGCCAAAAGCCTAAGCTTGGGGGAGTACGTATTTCTCACCGACATTACATCTATGCTCACACACACTCATTGCTAGATGTCGGTGCTCATACTTTTTCACTGTAATATCCATGCTATTTTATTTTCCTTTTCCTGCTTTCTTCTTGTGTGTTTGTTAAACCTTAAGAAAAACCAAAAAAAATTAGTAGTAGTTTAATTTCCTGCTGTAGTAGTAATAATTAAAAAGAAAACCCAAAAATATTTCCCGTTCTTCTTTTGCTTGTTGGGAGCTTTCCCGTGTAAATAGTTTTATTTCTTTTATTTTATTTTGGGGGTCAGTAGGAGAAGACCATAATTAAATTGTTGAAGTGGCCCTTATATGCATTATTGTTGATTTAACCCAGAGCCCATATTGCCTTGTCTTCTCCTGTTTATTGAATGCTCGCAGATTCCAGCTTGGTCCAATGCACGTGCACCCTTATTATTATCCACACCGTTCGGTCGTGCAAGTGAAAGGCAATTATGATGATATATGATGGACTAACTGAGATGTGAAAAGCTGGTATGAACTCGACCTCTTTTGTTTTTTTAAATATGATGAGTCCATTGTTCTTGATTCAGCTTATTATGAATAAACATGTTTGCAATGACAATTAGAGACCGTAGTTGCTTGTGCCATGCTTGATTAGCTATGAGTTATAATGATTTACCTTGTGTGCCAACATGCTATTGAGATGATTATGATGTGGTATGATGGGGTGGTATCCTCCTTTGAATGATTTAAGTGACTTGACTTGGCACTTGTTCACGCATGTAGTTGAAACAAAATCAACATAGCCTTCACGATATTTATGTTCATGGTGGATTATATCCTACTCATGCTTGCATCCAATGTTTATTAATTTTAATGCATGTACATGGCTGTTGTCGCTCTCTAGTTGGTCACTTCCCAGTCTTTTGCTAGCCTTCACTTGTACTAAGCGGGAATACTTCTTGTGCATCGAATCCCTTAAACCCCAAAGTTATTCCAGATGAGTCCACCATACCTTCCTATATGCGGTATCTACCTGCCGTTCCAAGTAAATTTGTATGTGCCAAACTCTAAACCTTCAAATAAACATTCTGTTTTGTATGCTCGAATAGCTCATGTATCAACCAAGGTTGTCCTTATCTTCCGTGTTAGGCGGGTTATTCTCAAGAGGAGTGGACTCCGCTCCTCACCCACGAGAAAATGGCTGGTCACCGGGATGCCCAGTCCCATGCTTTATGCAAACTAAATCAAAATTAATTGCAAATAAAACTCCCCCTGGAACCTGATGTATGTTGGAGGCACTCGTTGTTTCGAGCAAGCCATGGATTGATGCTTGTTGGTGGAGGGGGAGTATAAACTTTACCATTCTGTTTGGGAACCGCCTATAATGTGTTTAGCATGGAAGATATAGCCTTCTCTTAGTTGTTACGTTGACAATGAAAGTATACCGCTCAAAATACAATTTATCTCTATTTCAAAACCAAGCTCTGGCACCTCTACAAATCCCTGCTTCCCTATGCGAAGGGCCTATCCATTTACTTTTATATTGAGTCATCACCCTCTTATTAAAAACCACTAGCTGGAGAGCACAGTTGTCATTTGCATTCATCACTGTTAATTTATATCGGGTATGACTATGATTGGATCTCTTTTACCATGAATTACAATGTCTAGTCAGTCCTTGATCTTTAAAGGTGCTCTGCATTTATTGTTTGAGGTCTCAGAAAGGGCTAGTGAGATACCATCTTGTTATATCATATTATGATTGTTTTGAGAAAGTGTTGTCATTGGAGATTTATTATTATGACTTGCTAGTTGATTATGCTATTGATATGAGTAATTATGAGACCTAAGAATTATTGCAAATGTGGTTAGTTATGATCTATGCTGAAAACTTGAATGCTGGCTTGACATAGTTACAACAACAAGAGCAAATAGAGTTTGTAAAAGTTTTTCTTTCTTTCTTTCACTTTGTCAACTGAATTGCTTGAGGACAAGCAATGGTTTAAGCTTGGGGGAGTTGATACTTCTCCGTCGTATCTACTTTTCCAAACACTTTTGCCCTTGTTTTGGACTCTAACTTGTATGATTTGAATGGAACTAACCCGGACTGACGCTGTTTTCAGCAGAATTACCATGGTGTTGTTTTATGTGCAGAAAACAAATATTCTCGGAATGACCTGAAACTCCACGGAACGTCTTAGAAAAAATAATAATAAATCCTCACCAAAGATGAAGACCAGGGGGGCCACACTCTTCTCACGAGGGTGGGGGGCGCCCCCCCAGGGCGCGCCCCACTACCTCGTGGGCCCCCTGGATGCCCTCCGACGCCAACTCCAACTCTATATATTTGCTTTCGGAGAGAAAAAATCAGAGAGAAGAAATCATCGCGTTTTACTATACGGAGCCGCCGCCAAGCCCTAAAACCTCTCGGGAGGGCTGATCTGGAGTCCGTTCGGGGCTCTAGAGAGGGGGATTCGTCGCTGTCGTCATCATCAACCATCTTCCATCACCAATTTCATGATGCTCACCGCCGTGCGTGAGTAATTCCATCGTAGGCTTGCTGGACGGTGATGGGTTGGATGAGATTTATCATGTAATCGAGTTAGTTTTGTTAGGGTTTGATCCCTAGTATCCACTATGTTCTGAGATTGATGTTGCTATGACTTTGCTATGCTTAATGCTTGTCACTAGGGCCTGAGTGCCATGATTTCAGATATGAACCTATTATGTTTTCATGAATATATGTGAGTTCTTGATCCTATCTTGCAAGTCTATAGTCACCTACTATGTGTTACGATCCGGCAACCCCGAAGTGACAATAATCGGGACCACTCCCGGTGATGACCATAGTTTGAGGAGTTCATGTATTCACTATGTGCTAATTCTTTGTTCTGGTTCTCTATTAAAAGGAGGCCTTAATATCCCTTAGTTTCCAATAGGACCCCGCTGCCACGGGAGGGTAGGACAAAAGATGTCATGCAAGTTCTTTTCCATAAGCACGTATGACTATATACGGAATACATGCCTACATTACATTGATGAATTGCAGCTAGTTCTGTGTCACCCTATGTTATGACTGTTACATGATGAACCGCATCCGGCATAATTATCCATCACTGATCCGGTGCCTACGAGTTTTCCATATACTGGTTTACGCTTATTTACTTTCCCGCTGCTACTGTTACAATCACTACAAAATACCAAAAACATTACTTTTGCTGTCTTTACTTTTCTTGCCGCTACCACCACTATCATATTACTTTGCTACTAAACAATTTCTGCAGATTCTAAGTTTCCAGGTGTGGTTGAATTGACAACTTGGCTGCTAATACTTGAGAATATTCTTTGGCTCCCCTTGTGTCGAATCAATAAATTTGGGTTGAATACTCTACCCTCGAAAGTTGTTGCGATCCCCTATATTTGTGGGTTATCAATGGTCAAGCTAAGAGAGCAAATCAGGAAATTTTAAAAGCTCTCAAGCCCCGGCTTATGGTTCCCTTACAGCAAATGCCGGGTTGTTGGGTAGAGTAATTACCCTCGGTGCTGTGGAGTATCAACACCACACCTAACATGTCTACAGGTTACACACCTTTCTTCATGGTGTATGGAGCAGAAGCAGTGTTGCCTAGTGACATCCGTCATGACTCGCCCCGTGTGGCGGCTTATGTTGAAGCTAATAATGAACAAGCCAGACAGGATGCACTCGACTTGTTAGATGAAGAAAGAGACTTAGCAGCGGCTCGATCAGCAATTTATCAACAAGACCCGCGCCGTTATCACAACCGCCGGGTTAAGTCCAGGACTTTTCAGGAAGGTGACCTGGTGCTCCGGCTCATCCAGGATCTGTCAGATGCACACAAGTTATCCCCACCTTACCGTTTGTGGTCAGCAAGAATTTAAACAACGGGTCATATTACCTCATTGACGTTCGAGAGCACAAAGACTCATGTAAGTCGGAGGAGGAGACCCGCCGGCCGTGGAACATTGCTCAATTTCGGCCATACTACACCTGAGCAACCGGCTCTCATCATGTACATACTTTAACATTGTATATACCATGATAAGTAATAAAGCAGGACCATCGGTCTCCTTTCTTTTCAAAGATTACGCATCTTTGTTATTTTTTATTTTCAAATGACTATTAAGGAGCGGATCATATTTGAATCAAGTCTAACCTTTTTTGGTCCGGCTTATGATCGTATTTGAATCTAGCTGCAACTATCATGGTCACTTGGGGGCTTCCTGTTCAAACATAGGTCGTATTCGAACCAAAGAGAACATAGCTATCGTAACCCTCTTGATCGGCTCAAGGCCAAACTCACTAGGGGGCTTCTTGATCGTATTCGAATCATAGCTTAACCCCTTTTTGGGTCCGACTTGGATCGTATTCGAATCAGTGTTGTTCAAAACCTCTCAAGGTCATTTGTGGGCTTCCTGTTCAAACATAGGTCGTATTCGAACCAAAGAGAACATAGCTGTCGGTACCGCCTTGATCGGCGCAACGCCAAAGCCACTGGGGGCTATATGGTCGTATTTGAACCTTAGCTTAACCCCTTTGGTCTGGTTTACTGATCGTATTCGAATCAGAAACCCCCAACCTTCAAATACAAGGTTAACTCGTATTTATTACCTATTATTTGCCTTTTAGTTCTTTATTGTCTCAATTTCACAAATAATTAGCATGGTCTTTTGCGCCGGCTGGACTATTTGACAACAAAGCCACCAAGGTATGATGATCATTACGTATTCAGAAGTATTAACTTCTCAAAAAGATGGAGTTATCAACTTCATTACCCAGGTTATTTAAACAGGTGGTCTAAAGATCAAAGGTACAAGTATGACTATTATTTACAAGCAATTGCCTGCTGTATTAATCAAAGGGTTATTTTCAACCTTGTTCTCTTTTTATATCTGTTTCTGTTTTCTATTATGGTAAACATATTGGCTATAAGCCGGGTGTTTTAACCCGTTCGGTACTAAGCCGCCAAGCCAGTTTTTCTCTCTTGTGTTTACAAGAACAGAGCTGAAGTATTACAGGGACAACCATAAATATGATGCATATATTGACATCAGGAAACACAAAATCACATACAAGTGTTTTATGCGCGATGGCATAAGCAAAGCATGCAGTGTTTTCATAGCTAAACTATTACAAGGCCTTTATAAGCACATGAAGATGGTTATTGCTCCTCCCTCGCCGGTTCACCGCCCTCTGTTGACTGGAAGCTGGGTTTTGACGAGTCAAAACCGTTCACGGCGACAAATTCTGCTTCTTCGTCAATCAGGCCGGCCGGGTCAACTTCTGGGGCAAATGTATTTTCACGAACAGGCGGGATTAAATCTGCCACCTTATACGAGGGAGTTGCCATCTTCTTATTTTCAACATCAAAACCCGGCTGATACTTGTCGATGTTGGTTTCATCTCCAAGAATAGTCGCCTGAGGTCGGACTCCGCGCACACAAGCCATGAAGTCATCCTGCTCAAAGGGAGATCCGTCTTCCTTCACGGTGGGAAATCCTCTGGCCACGTCCGCCGGGTCTAGATCTGGCACCCAAGCCTTGGAGCGGCTCAGGGTAGTCAAAGCTCCGGCTCTCGCACAGGAGCGCTTCACTTCTTGAAACCTGGTGGGTAGGATTGACAGTTTCTTCAAGACGTCGCTGAGCCAGTTGGGTCCTTGATTGGCAGGAGAGATGGCAGCAAGTGCCCGTTGTGCACCAATATACAGTTGTTCCACTAAGGTATACACTGCCTTTAGTTTAATCACATGATCTTGCCTCAGATTCTTGCTTCGTGGGCCTGCACATATTTTATAAACAAAGTCAGCTGGCGGCTTATATTCCGGATCAGCAAAAAGTACACAAGATTAAAGACAGACGGCTTACCAAAGATGGCGGCCACCATTTGAGACACCCGTCCCTTTAAACCATTCAGCTCTGTTGAAACCTCTTCAAGGGCTGCTTCGGCCTTCTCGGCGTGTTGTGTCAGAAGCGTTTTTTCCTCTGCCCAGGTTTTCTTCTTGGCAGTGAAGCTGGTCTTTAAATTTTCCGTCTTAGAGAGACTTATTTGCAATTTGGAGTTAGCAGACTTGACTTCTGCCTCCTGACCTGCTAGCCGGGTCTTCGCATCAGTCAATTGCGAGTTCAGTTCAGATAAGGCATTCTGCAGAAACCGTACTCAGATGAGTCAAGATTTTGCTTATGGTTCAAAAATCAAGATTCAAGTCTCAAGTACTTTACAAAAAATCACTTGACACTTGAGGGCTAATGTATACCAAAACAATTTCTTATGACTCCAAAGACATGCTTTAAGTCCCAAGTACTTTACAAAGTAACAACACTTGGCACTTGGGGGCTAATGTATGCTATTCAGCAAGTTTCTCAAGGTTAAGCCGGATTATGAAGTTCTTTGAATACGGTACAAGTCAATTTAAAGTACCGGCTTATTTATGATCAAAGTGAACCAGCCCTTGGGGACTACAGGTGAAGCTTTGTTATAAAGTCTACAGATCATTCCGGTTCTCTCATAATCTGAAGACTTGGGGGCTGGCGGAATGTAGATAAGCCGGAAGAGCATACCTCATATTTCAGCTGCAACTTTTTGACCATTTCGATCTCTGAGTCGCGACTGGAGTGCACATGGCTGAGATAGCCGAATAAAATATCATTGGCGTTCAGATGATCATAATGTGCAACATCAAAGCACACTTTCTGTCTCTCCAATGCCTCTTGTTTCGTCGTGTGGCGAGCCAACACAGTTGGATTCCCTGGCTCAACAAAGCGGCTCCCGGTGATCAAAACGTCTTGCGCAGACGGTGATGGCGGGTTGGCTGAACTTGATGGTCCAGTTGCGGAAGGATCCACTGTGGTGTCATCAAATGACGGCTCAGGAGGATTTGCTTCTGCATTGACAGGCATGTCTTTTGGAGTTTCAATTGATGGAGGAGAAGGTGGCCTTGCCGGTTCAGGAGTAAGGACTGGCGGGTCTTTCACCGGTTTAGTCACCTTGGCCTTCTTAGACTCAGCTTGGCCACTAAGTGAAAGATTATAGGACTGTCAGTATAAAGAGACAATTTGAAAAACACGGAAGACAAAGGATTATTTCTTACCCAGGGGTAGTCTTGAAGGCCGGAAACTGGGTTTGAGACGAGTCGCCAGAAGAGCGAGATACCTCCTGCAAAGATAAGACAAAGTAAGTAATACAAGGAAGGACATCCATTAACACAAAGTCGAAGACAAAGAAATAAACCTCATTCTGGCGTTTTTGGGGGAGTTTGTTGAAGAACAACAGCCGGTTCATCTTCGGTCCGGGCTTGACGGTGGCTCTCATGTTGCTGTTTTTTCAAAAGAAAGTGAGGGTCCAGATAAGCCAAAGGGTGTGAAAACCTTACTTTCCGGGTTACAACTTGAAGTTTCTGTCTTGGCAAATGGGCTGAGTCGGAGGAAATAGTTACCTCTTCTTCCACGGCCTGACTGGTCCCAGTGTCGTCCTGGTAATGATCAGTGTTAATAAGATTATTAAAAAGTTGGCCAAGGGAGTCAAGGGCTACCTCCGACTTAGAAGTATCATCGAGTTTCATCACATCTTCAGCGGTACTCTTCTTCTTCTTTTTGGACCTCCGGGTCGTTTTCTTGGCGTTTATGGCGGCGACTCTTGCTTTCTTCGCAGCTTCGTGGTCATATTTAACTTTCCAGAAATTAGATCTGGCCTACAGACAGGTAAAAACAAGATGAAAGGCCAGACAAGTATTAAACAATACGGCTGGGAAAAATACAATGGAGAGAGATCAGAGTGTCCTTACTTCTGGCACCGGGTTAAGCTTGCAGAAGGGGTTTAACCCGACGATACTGCAGTCTTCGTATTTTCCGTTCACCAGAAGGGTTGACATTGAGACAATATCTTCTTCCGTTAACTGAACGGAGCTGTGACGAAGAGAGTCATCTGGGCCTCCACCATACTCGTAGATCAATTTTGATCGACGACTTAGAGGGATAACCCGCCATGAGATCCAGCAGCGGGTCAGATCAACTCCGGTTAACCCATTCCCCAACAAAGCATTAATCCTTTTGATGGATGGTATCAACTTCTTGCGTTCAGCAGCAGTGAGTTTGTCAGGAAGTGCAAATTTGGAGTCAAGACGCTCTGAGCGATAACCTGGTAGGGGATGTTCGTTTGCTGGTGAGGTATCTTGACAATAAAACCAAGTCTGATTCTAGTCTTTGGGATGACTTGGCAAGACTATGAGGGGGAAGACAGCGCCCTGCCGACGCTGAATTGAGATGCCTCCAAGCTCCAAGCTAGGGCCATTGGTGCACTCATTTTGCCGGTTCAGATAAAAATATTCTCTAAAGAGGTCCACGGTCGGCTCTTCCTAAAGGTACACTTCGCAGAGCACTTAGAAGTTGCAGATATTAGATATGGAATTGGGCCCAATATCTTGAGGGTGGAGTTTGAAAAAATGGAGGACATCTCTGAAGAACTTTGAGCCGGGCGGTGAAAAGCCATGGTTCATATGGTCAGTAAAAACAATCACTTGGCCGTCCTTTGGATTGGGCCGTTCTTCATCCGAGTCAGGGGCACGGTAAGACATGACAGCTTTTCCTGGCAAAAATCCTATGGAAAAGAACTCCTTCAAACATTTCTCAGTTACGGTGGAGGGAACCCAGTTGCAGATGGTTGGCGCTTTGGACGGCATGATGTTCAAAAACGAACTGAAAAGAAAGGCAACATGCCGGTTCAATTCAATGGTGAAATTAGCAGTTAAAGGATGATAATACAGGGGAGTAATGGCGGCTTAGTTAAGGGCTGATGCCATATAAGGAAAAGAAAGCCGACACAGTAAGCCGCCATGACTACAGATATTTGAGAAAGCAAATTTAGCTAAGTGTTGAGACAAACAAGTTTCCTAATTGCTTGGTATTATTCCAGATCAAATGGCTATTCAAAATGGGAAAAATTCTAGACCTAAAAAGTTTAGCGCAGATGAGTCTGTAAGTTCTAATGAGGTCTTTGAACCAGAGAAAGGGATCTGTGGGTATCAATAGTAGGCACAAAACCACTACTGCACAAGCATATATATCTTTTTGGATCAAGAAGAGGCCTGCGGTGGAAGAACTACGAAGAACTACGATGAACTATGAAGAACATGCAGAAGCCTGGAAACCCTAATGCGGATCTGAGAAGCGAAAAGGAGAATACTTACAGCCACAAATCTTCTGCGGAGGTCGCTGCTATTTCTCTGGACCGATTCGGGTTGATGCAGCGGCCAAGATCAACGGAGACGGAGGTGAAGCGTGACGGCGGCGAAACTTGACCAGCAGGAGGGCTGTGAGAGGAAGAAGACAGAGAGAGAGAGAGAATGAGGAAGGCCGAGGTGTGCCTATTTATAAGGAAAAATGTGAACAGACGGGCGCGAAAATCGACGAAGAGCCGAATAATGGTTATCCAACTACACAGACGCCTCGATTCTCGGAAGACATTAAAGGGGAAGATCCGTTGGGAGATGATGTCATAAGAGTTTTTTGCGTTTTCAAGAGATGATGTCATGGAGGGTCACAAAAACTTCTGCGAGGATAAGAAGATGGATTTGGTCTAAGTGTTGAAGATTGACAAAGAACAAAGTTCAAAGTCAACCTGGGGCCTAATGTTGGGGATATAGCTATCAGTTATGACCCGCCCAGGAGGGGCCGGGTCAGCCCCAATGGCGGGTTACACAAAAAGCCCAGTAAACATTAAGATAATAGTTTATCAAATCTTATAGAAGGCCCAAAGGCCTAGAGGCGGCTTAAGGCCCAATATTGCAAACCGCCGTATGTAAGGAAGGACTTGTAAAGAAAGGCATGTAAAGGAAGTCGCCGAGCCGGACACGATTATGAGCCGGCCGGGACTCTGTAGGCCACCAGGCATCAACCCGTGTATATAAGGGGACGACCCGGTGGCGGCTTAGGGCAAGAAACAAGAGATTGATAACCAAGCCGGCGAGTTAAGCCTCTTTGTGATCGAAACCCCAGCAATACCAACACAACTAGACGTAGGCTTTTACCTTCATCGTAAGGGGCCGAAGTAGTATAAAACCTTTCGTGTCCTTTGTCCCGATTAACCCCTTTAAGCTTCCTAGTTGTGATGGCCATACCACTAAGTTCTTTCGCTAGGACATCTTCCGTGACAATTCCACGACAGTTTTACTTTTGTGTAAACGCCACAAAGCCCAAATATTCTCAAAACAAGTAGATGTATCAACTTGAAATAAGTTTGAATCAAAAGACCAAACATGTTTGGCAACAATACATGCAAAGAATAAATGTTGAACTTATTCTTTATCACTATAAAACAAACAAGATGGATCCTCGAGAGGCATAATTTTGCTTCTCTTAGAGGTACGGATTTGGTTCCGCGAGAGGCACAACCTCGTCTCTCGGAAAAGAAAACAAATACAATTTTTGCTTCCGGGATAGGCACAACCACCTCTCGGAAAAGAAGAAAACATATTCCTTTTTACTTCAAAAAAGAAGAAGCGTTTTTTTTTCTTTCGCGATAGGCATAGATTTGCTTCTTGTGGAGGCACAAATTTAGGATCTATTTGGTTGGAGACTAGTGTGGCCAAGCCAAAGTGTGGCCAGCCACACAAGTATGACAAGCCACACAAGTGTGGCTGAGAAATTAGACGCCAAACTTTGACAGAAGTTGACAAAAAAGTTATTTCTATGTCAAGTGGGCCATAGAGGAAATAAAGTGTGGCAAAAACCAAACACATACCAACTAAACTATAGCAGCCAAACTTTGGCTTGACAAACTGTGACTGGGAACCAAACAACCCCTTACTTGCAAAGCACAATTGCGCCTTTCCAAAAAAGGAACAGAAAAATGAAAAAGAAAAACCATGCTTCCGTCTTTGGATATTTTCCGTGAAAAATGTTTGTCAAAACCTTTAACATGGGATCTAATTTCGAAGATCTCGACGTGATAAGTCCATCACTAAAAATGATTCGATATTTAGACACACGGTTTAAAAGATAAAACGGTGTAAATAATCGAATCTACGAGAAAAGAGAAAATCCTAGGTTATGACAAATAGCGCATATATCGCAACCTTTGTAATCTATTTTTTATAGAGGGGGAACATCTTTGTAATCGGCTTTCATAGCACAGTGTGATTTTTGCCCACCATCGAGGAGTTGAACTCTCGGCTTTAGGTGACCCGACCGAACTCGAAAATTCTAGACCTACGGACCAGTTACGGGCTGCAGGCTACGGATAACTTTTCGGAAATGTTAACGCCCACACGTGTGGGCGTTCACCATTTCGTCCGCACGCAAGCATCGCCGTTGGTTTCGTTTTGCACGAATCTTGGAGCAAAAGGGCTGGTTTTCGGCGCCACGTTGGACGATCCTAGTGTGCGGTGTGCGAGTGGGTTCGCCCGCACGATAGTTGCCATCCCGCGGTCAGCGGTTGCCACTGAGAGGCGTGCGGTGGAACTGCCATGCGCCCGCACGCCACGGTCCGACCGCAGTTGACGCCAAACACGTCGCACACCCCTCCACCCTCTCCCTCACGGTTCCATTCACTCTCCCCCGCGTTGCATTTACTGGCACAACCCACTCGCATTACAGTCCACCGGAGGAGAAGGTGAGGGGAGAAGGCAACGGCGGAGGCGGGACAGTTGACGGTGTTCGCGGGCGTTGGTGGTGCTCGTCGGAGCGGAGCGGCGTCGCCGGAACGCGTGCGGGTCGAAGGTAATGCTCGCTTCATCTATCGCATACCCTCCCTGATTTTGTTCCCCTCTTTCCTCCCTGTTCGATTTCTAGATCCATTCCTAGAAATTTCGGAGATTCGGTGGTGCGCCGGCGTTCCCGCCGCTGCGGCGGTGCGCCATAGTTGTGTGCCTGCCGTTGCTTCGTGGGAGTGGGCAGTTTCGTCGCCGTTGCTGCGGCGGCATCGTCGGTGAGGCTATGCCTGCTCATAGGCAACGCATTAGTCTTGCATTTGGATTTTGAGAGTTGTCCGCCGGGTTGTTTTGGTGCGGATTGGTTCGAAATTTGGGGTTGCAGCCATTTCGCGTGAGAATTGTAAGGGTGATTTTGAGGTTGAAGCAGTTGCCATTGAAACCTAGACCTAGTCTAGTTTTGGGGTTGAAACTGCAGACTATGGCGAAATTGGCAGTATGATTGAACGTGAACAAATGTGCGGCAACTAAACTACCTGAAGAAACGTGGTAGTTGCCACAAACGTGTTCTCCCATGTGGCAACAGATTTCCGAAAATGACTGTCATAGTTGCCACCCCAAAACGAGGTGGCAACTAATTTCATTTGAACTCCTGTGGCAGTTGTCACACGCATGCTCTTCCCATGTGGCAAATTTTAATTCTGCTGAACTTGTACGATAAGTAACCAGAAAAAATATGCTTTCTGAATGTGGCAACTATGGCAGTATGACCGAACGTGAACAGGTGTGTGGCAACTAAACTACATGAACAAATGTGGCAGTTGCCACAAATGTGTTCTCTTCTGCGGCAACATATTTTCTGAAACTGACTGTCATAGTTGCCACAAATGTGTTCAAGCTCACACACAAGGGGGGCAACTAAATTTTACTGAATGAATGAGATAGTTGCCACATACACGCTCTCGAACGAGGCAAACTGATTTTTTTACTGAATTTACATAATAGTAACCTCAAACATTCTTTTTCATTTGTGAGACTTGTTTTTTTTTTCTGAATTATTTGCGACAGTTTCCAAACATTGGTAGTTACCACAATCAGTAGCACTGGACGGAACTAATGTGCACATCGAGTTGGCGTGTTTGCCACTTTGGATTTTGTATAATCATGTTGCAATACAGTATGTGAACACAATGTCTGTTGCCACAATACAGATATGACAGTGTGGCAAACTGGCTGCATAGTATGGCAACCACATTTGCATTCAAATAGTTAATATTTTTCTGTTAGGTGGCAACTGCTTAACCATTGCATTTTACATTTTCGCCATTAACAATTTGGTCTGTTCCTACATCAGCAGAATGGCTCGTGGCGATCATCAAAGTGATGATGACGATTTCATGGATCCACCTCAACGTAACCAGGCAACTGGACGGAGAAAAGAGGGCGATGAGGTAACTGTCCGCACACCCGCCCCCCTCCTCCTGATTTATGTTATTTGTTGGCAGCTAGATCTTTTTTATAGTCGTCCATCATGAACTAAATTTTCATAACATTGCAAAAACATGGCAACAGCTCAACACTTTTGTGTTTGTTTTTTGCAGAAGAAGAAACGTATTCGCAACAGAGCCTCCCAGGAACGTCTGACCATGTTGATTGACAAATTCACTGACGATCAAAAGGGAGCTGCTGCTGAGATGGGTATGCAGGTTCTGATGGATGTCCGGTGTACGAACCTTGTCAACCCGGTATGCGACTGGCTTGGTGAGATATACGATCCCGCCTCCAGGGAATTCGTGATCCCGGGACGGGGAAGACTTCCATTGAATGAGGAATCCGTGTTCTGCACTTTGGGTGTGCCTCGGGGACATATCAAAGTCCCGTACAAGGTTAATAATGAGATCGAGGAAGAGCTGTTCGCCCGTTTGTTTCCTGGGTTGGAGGCAATGCCGAACATGTCTGTACTGGCAGATTCTCTGCAGGACATGACGACGCACGGAGAAGTTTTCAAGATGAAGCTACTCATGTACCTCATCTCAGCTATTTTCGCGCCGACCACTTCTCTTCGCCCAAGCAACAAATGTTTCCCCATCCTGGTGAATGATCCATGCTTGCTACTGCCAGTGTTTTCGTTGCGTTTCTTCCGTTTTGATTTCTGACGCGGCAAACTTTTTTGCCCTGAAATTTTGTGTGGTGCAGGCGAATCTGAAAAACGTGAAGAGTATGAACTGGTGTAAGTTTATTGCCGACTTTCTCCACGATGCTTTCAAAAACAAGATGTACCAGAAGGGTTGTCGTCTGCACTTAATGGTATTTATTTTCACTAGATCTCTGTGTGAACTCTTTGTTTATAACGTACTTTTATTTCATGCATGACAATCTGGTCATAACAAGATGGCAACTGCCATAGTGACAATGTGGCAACTGCCATAATGACAACGTGGCAACTGTCACACTGACAATGTGGCAACTACCTTCATATTAGCATGGCAACTGCTATCACAGTAGGATGACAACTGCCATCACACTTTGATGGCAACTAACACATACATATTATCGTTGGATCATACATTATCCTGCTCTTTTTTTTTCTGAACTACAAATTAACCACGATGGCAACTGATATTTTCTTTTCTTTGCAAAATTGTTTTAAATCAGCTCATGTATGTCGACTCTCTTGATCTGCCCACCGTGGATTTCACCGAGATAGGAGGCCCGCCGCCTACTCACAAGTTTGCTGTTTCTGCGTGGACCATCAGCGCTGTCAAGGCTGTGCTTGCCGCAGACAAGGCAACTGATGGCACATATGGAAAACTACAGGTTAGTTTTTGTTTATGTCTTTTTCACACAGCATGCTTACAAATTTGACATGACGCAACTGTCCGTGGTTTATAAGGCATGCTTACATTTTCTTTTTTTGTTTTTTCATAGCTGATGGCCAAGCATGCTATAGACTACAGCGTGTTTGGGGGGCCTCAAAAATTTGAAAAGTGGATGGACGTGCACTCAGCTCCGTCTTGCCCTTCTGAGGTAATCAAAATGTCCACATCTACGGTTTGCCGTGGATTACATGTTGATGTCGCGGAAGCGAATGCAGTACGGGTGTTGTTTTGTTGATGCTTCTTGTTTTCGTGCACAGGCGAGGGCACCAGTGGAGCATCTAATTGGGCAGTTTGCATCCGGAATGACCGGCCTGCTCGGGAAGTTGGTTGAGGGGTGGACGTCCCTCAGTGCCTCTGACAGCGACGCGGTTGCGAGGCAGTTCACTTCATTTGTCCCAGAACGTACACATCGGCCAACCGGTTGCCGTGGCCGGTATGACTACAACAGCTCCCAAGAGCCCGGTGACACACAGGATGATGTGGATGGAGACGCTGGCCTCAGCAAGGACGACGACGATGACACTGATGACGATGAACACGCTGAAGTTCGCACATGCGGCAACAAGGGCAAGGATGCAACAGGTGCCCACCCACCGGAGAAAGTGAAAGAACATACGGCTGCGAGAGGCGAGGGGGTTTTTCCATCAAGGAGGGGGAGGGCTCCAGAGGATGTTGGGCAGGGTTCTGCTGGCAAGAGGTCTAGGATCGACCCCGTAGCTGCCAGGAAGAGGTTCGGCTCTCAATTTTAGTTTTCTGCCGTGTATCTTTTCTTTGGAACAATCTCATCCATTTCTTTTGCACTTGTTTTTTGTCAAGCGCGGCAATTAGTTTGTTGTCTGACAATTTCCACCTTCTTTTTTCCTTCCATCTGTTGCGTGCAGTGAGCCGACCGCTGGTGGACGAGCAGCTACGAAGAAACAGGCGCCAACGCCAACTCGTGTTTCTGCTCGCTTGAACAAAGGTGCCCCCATTGCCGGTGACATCCCTTCCACCAGGTCTTCTGCTCGTACGACGACGACCAACACCGGGGATCCTGTCGTGTTGCCTGACCTGAGGAAGGCAGTCAAGAAGTAGGTTTCTCCATGTGCTTTTCATTTGAGATAGCGGTTTTTTTCTTGATTTTTCAATGCAACTGGTCTGCTTTGTCACATGTTCTTTTGTTATCATCCCCCACGAGGCAACTGCTGTTTTTCCAAATGATTTCTTCCTTCATTTTTTAAATGTATGGCAACTCCTATTATCTTTACATGGCAACTGGCATCTAGGCCAAATGGCAACTATTTCTGTACCTAATGGCAACTGTCATCTTTTTTTTACCATTTTCTTCTGAGAGTTCATCCCCCACCTAATTTTGAAATTGCATTCCTCACAGATCAGACATTTTCTATCATTCCTTTCAATTTGCCTAACTTTGATAACTGCTGCTGTATGGCAACTGCTAACTATGGCACATGGCAACTCATGACCCCCTTACATGGCAACTACCAGCTTTTTCCACTTGTTTTTAGTTTTTTAATGCTTCTATCATTGCAAACATATTTTTTGTCCATTTTTTTCATACCATTTTTCACGTGCTTTTTTTCCTTTGCAGGGTGAAGAAGACTACTAAGCGCGGGGCCAAGCATATCAGTAGAGACCCACTCGAACGCCTGCATTCAAAGTTGTCAACAGGTGGCAACTCAGATGTACATGAGGCGCCAGGCGACAATACTGCTGCTGCACCGTCAACTGCTCCCACTAACTCTGATGCAAGTGGCCGACCATCTCCGCCGGCTGCAGATGTGCAGGCTAGAACAACAGGCATCCGTACATCGGGGAGTGACGAGTCGGTATCCGCCAGGACAGCTGAAATATTGCCAACTCTTCTGGCAATGAAGGATGCTGCTGTGAGCCATGCCACCCCATCAGCAAGCTCGAAGTGGATGCTCCCGAGACCAACCTAGGCAAGGAAGATTCCCGCTCATCTGACACTGATTCCAAGCGCGTGCCTGGTGTCTCACCTGTGTCCATGACAGAAGCGGCTGAGGCGGCACTTCACAAGGATATGCCATCTGCAGATGAGAATCCTGGCACAACAGCTCCAGCTCCTGTCGGTGGAGATACTGCTAAGGCGACCGTTCCGCGTGCTGGTCTTCCACCTAGGCGTCGTAGCCCCCGCAAGCAATCAACAGACACACCCAACGCTCCGGCTGTAGCTAGGAGCAGGAGAGACGAATCTGGTTATGTTCCTGCGTCCACACTGTTCCCGCCACCTGCAAAAATCAATGTGATGGAGAAACCGCAAGACCGGAGCACAACTGATGCAGGTGTCAAGCCGGGCACGAGTGACGCAGAGGAACGCCCGGAGCAGACTGCGCCTTCACCCGCAGCGGAAATCCCCAGCATAAATCTGCGCACTTCCAGGCTCCCAGTCAATGTCGGTGTCCCCTACAGTCCAAACAAGAAGATTGTCATGAAAGCTGCGGCTGAGACCGCTGACAACACGCCCCGCCCTGCAAATAAGGCCGATCATTTTGTAGCGGCCGATTCAGATATGCTTGTCGATCTTTCACCCTTGGATTCTGCCCCGAAAGTCGTTCGTGGTCCGGCCAGTAGGAATGAGAGGCACCCAATGGCCTTTAACCCACCAAGCTTCAGCCTCGGCGTCAGTCAAGATCAACCGGTGGTGCACGATCCTATACCAGTTGCCTTTGCTTTCCCAGGAGGCATGCCCGCAATGATGGCGCAGCCAATGGTCGAGGGCAGGAAGGCTGTCAAGTTCGCAGAGCCAATTGTGCAAGGTACACTCATCACGCACTTATGATTTTCTTGTATACATGTTTGTAGTTTGACTTTTGTCCCAATCACATTCTTTGGGGGTCCTCACTTGTGACGGCAACTGCCATGTGACGACATGGCAACTGGATTTGATGCACCATGTCACCTACGTTTTTTTCTTGCTGCCATGCTGCGTTTGACATTTGGGCAAGCACGTGGCAACTGAAGTTATTTCAACATGGCAACTGTAGTTACTGTCACATGGCAAATACAATTCAGTACACATGGCAACTGGATTTGCCACATCATGCCACCTGCATTTTTTCTACCATGCTGCATTTTTTCATACGGCATTCACATGGCAAGTGGAGCCGACACAACATGGCAACTGCAGTTGCTGTGACATGGTACCTACAGTACAACTAGGTGGCAACTACAGTGCAACTACATGGCAATTGTATTTGCTATGTCATAGCGACTGTAGTTGGACCACCCATGGCAACTGCCCCACTTTTTCTACCTACATATCACATCATGGACCTTTACCTCCTCACAATCCATCTGTTTTTGGATTTTATATGTATCCTAACCCACTTCTTTTATATTCATTGCAGCCACCCCTGAGGAGATTTCACCGTCACTTGATGAAGTTTACCGCATGATCGAGGAGACAGCATTACAGAGGAGTTCCTCACGAGGGCAAGGGCAATCAAGTTCCAATGTGCCTGCAGATACGGTATCTGAGGATACCATTAGGAGTGTCACCCCTGGTCCTGTGAGGCAGCAGAGGGTAGTTCACCCACCCCCCGCGGAAGACTATGAGCCCGAATTCAGGGCCACTAAGGAACAGACCCAGCTGTACGATATCGTCAAGCGTTTTGGAAATGCGAGGACCAACAGCAAGCACATGAAGGAGCTGAAAGCGTAAATTACCATACCCCATAATCTCTCATCTTGCTTGCTCTTTTTTACCATTTATCTACTTCGTACTTCTTATAAATGGTCCGCTTACGTTTTAGTTCTTTCATATATTTTTTTACTTAGTAGGCATGATTCTTCCATGCTATATCGTTTTCATACAGCTCATGTTTGGACAGAACGTAAGTCATTCAGTGCGGAGCGACGTACATCGACCTGGGTGATCTTGCCGAGTCCGTGAGGCCAAACGGAAAAATGTCGACGAATGTAGTTGCATGCGGGATCGACTACATCAACAATCACACCGATGTATGCGCCGACAAGATAATCATGCATTACAGTGTGACCTGCAAAATATGGGATGGTGACATCCACCACAAAATCCTGAGGAACAATTTTGCACAACACGGTGACTTCAAGCTCACACTGAAGAAATATGTGAGTACTCCTTTCCTGTCTGCACCGTTTTTTCACATGGCGTGGTTTTTTGCCAGAACCTGTACTTGTGTTTGTGTGGCAGAAGTTTTCATGTGGAAACAGTTGCCGTGCACACTGACTTCTTGATTTTTTGTATCCCCGTGCAAACTATGTGGCAACTTGATAGTAAAATACATGGCTCATTTTTGTTCATACAATGGACGGCAACTTTCTTTCAACTACTCCCACCCATAATCAAACATTTCTACGTGATTCTAATTTTTTTGTCCCTCTGTTGTTCTTTCATGTGAACTTTGTATCTCATTTCTTCACTTTTTTAAATCCAGGTCATGTTCCCCATGTTCCAGGAGCTTGCACCACACGACCGACATGACAAGTGTGGTCACCACTATGCGGTCTGTCTTGACCTGAAGAACCAACGTATCGAGGTGCTTGATTCAATCCGTTTGGAAGCTGATGCAGACCTTACTACGCATGCCGAACTCTTCATCAAGAACCTCAAAGAGACTTGGAACCGTCACTACGAACATTCAAAGATCCAGATCAGGCATTTCCCGACTGAGTATGTGGCGACTGTGAAGCAAGGGAACACGTAATTTCTTTTAACCCGCTCCTTCATTTGCCATTTTTACATCAATCCACCCCCTCTTTTTGTTGACACATCTAAACTGAAGTCCATCTTTACTGCAGCTATCCATTTTGCGTGTTCACCTGAACTCTTTTTCCTCATGCAGGACGGACTGTGGCTTTCACGCACTGGAGTACTTTGCAAAGTGGAAAGGCAGAATTGTCCCCGCTATCACAGATGCAACGGTCGTTGAGCTCCGAAAAATCTGCACATGGAACTGGCTGACGAATGAAGATTTCAACAAGCGGTCCGGAGCACGCGAGTTCGTGGAGGAAGCTGTCAAGCAAGTCATCAAGAAGTACAAGTGATCACGTGGTGTTACACACCAGACGCACACCTTACATTCTGTTGTTGAGGAATGTAAGGTACTATCTCTCTGTTCTTTGTCGAAAACTATGTTTTGTGTGCTACGTTATGACTGCAACCTCGTGTAGCCTACTATGTAATGGTGGCGTGTTAGCGACATTTTTAGTGTTTTCTGTAATACATGTGTGGACGTGAACCTATTTTAGGCGTTACATCAGATCTGTTTTTATGTTTATCATTACGACAGTGGTTTCATCGTTTCTAGCATTGTTTTTTGCTGTTTCGAATGCGTCTGCGATGTTTTCAAAAAAAAGATGGCAAATGTAGTTCAACAGACATGGTTAGTGAAAGTCATCGTCATTTTTTCATTTTTGGCTGTTTTGCTTGTTCTTTTTCATCGCTAATTGCACCGGCTAGCATTGGGTAGGTTTATCATGTAGCCATAACCTTTGTTGCGGTTTATGCACGTTTACACTTTTTTTTCCAACTTGTTTTCCCATACATTGCACACAACACACTACGTGCTTCCAAACCGCATCGTATTTGTCATGGGGATATATGCCATGCAGAGTCATTACAAAAAGCATCCGGAAATTTTCAGTACAGCTAACATGGCAGATACATCATAAATAACATGGCAGATCCAGTACAACTTACATGGCAAATCCAGTACAACTAACATGGCAGATCCAGTACAACTAACATGGCATATTTAGTATAAAGTAGCATGGCATATTTAGTATAAAATAGCATGGCTTATCTAGTATAAAATAGCATGGCATATTTGGTATAAAATAGCATGGCAGATTAACTACACATAACATGGCAGATTAAGTACCCATAACATGGCAAATGCATTTATCCATTCAATGAATTTTCCTTCTACTTCTGTCCCCCCTCAAGAGTCATTCTCCCAATTAAAAAAAATCCCATCGTATAGGGGTACAAAACAAAATGTCCACATGGACCATGTCACAGCGCCCCAATTTTTGCTCATGGATTGCCCGCCCCTTTCTTCGTTTTCTTGTGTTTTGCTTGAATCTCCAGTCCCGACTTGTACCTTATCTCTCTCGGACGACCCTTTGTGATGGAACGGGGTGGGTTCCTGACCTGGGTTTGTGTGCTTGCTGTTCCAGATCCTATCTCCGAGTTTTCAGACGATGGCCCCGTGGATGAAGGCACACTTGATGTGCGGGGGAACCGGTGTAAGGCTTCCTTGGCTTTCCTTTTTTTGATCTCATCAAGCTCTCTTTTCAGTGCCTTCCTGTGTTTTTCTGCGACTCTCGCTGTGTCATCACTCTTGCACGCTTCATCAATTAGCTCAGCATAGTTCTTTGTCAGCACAACGTGCCTCACGGCTTCCATGGTTGACTCAGGTCTCTCGTCATGCACAGCCAGAACTGCGTGTGTTGTCTGCGGCGCCAACGCATCGTCAGCATCCCAAGTACATCGCCTCCTTATGAAATGGCGGGGCATGCGTGTCACAGCGTTCATGTCCATGACTTTTAGTATGTGACAGCACACAATGCCGTCCCGTTCGAATTTGCAGCATTGGCAGTAGTACTCGTCTTCGCCTATCGAGGCTCTGACGAAGTAGTTCCTTCCTTTGTCCGCGTCTTCAGGTTCTGAATCTGACATGCCCAAAATAGAACACACCTTGAATGTATGTTCATCCACCCGGAAAGCCGTGAACATGCTGGCACGCTTTATTTCTTCCTGGAATCTGCAAGTTTTGTGTGTTTTCTGTTAAACTTTCGTGCGATCTTTTTCTTGTACACCCTTATGTTGTCATGGAAATAGAAATACATTTTGTTTGAACATGGCAAACATAGTTCATTGAACATGGCAAATATATTACGTTGAACATGGCAAATGCAGTACACTACACATGGAAAATGCATTACAACATACATGGCAATTGCAGTACAACAGACATGGCAATTGCAGTACATTTTCAACTGGATATCGTCATTTCCACACCAACATTCCCCAATGGAAGCACATTGCATAAAACATGGCAACTGTATTTTTATTAAACATGGCATCTACAGCTGAGTAAACATGTCAATTGCATTTCAAAAAAAAGGGCAGATGCATTTCATTAAACATGGCAACTGCATTTCAGCATATGTGTCGCCAATATAACATTTTTTTAGCATTTTTTGACATTGGCATTTGCATGCCAACATGCTCCAATGGAAGCATAGCGCATAAAACATGGCAACTGCACTTCATTCAACAAGGAAAATGCACCCGAGCAAGTATGCCAAAACAAAATTTTCATTTTAACATGGCAACTGCATCTGAGTAAGCATGGCAAACAGTATTTCATTAAACATGGCAGCTGCATGTCATGGCAACTTCATTGCACTCTATAAGGCCCCTACTGACTTGGTGCTTTTTATGCAAATAAGACTGTAATGCAACTGACTTACTTGTTAAAGATCTTGTTGGTGTATATCTTGCTCATTTGCCTCTCCATCGGTAGATACGTTAGCAATTTTGGCTGCTTTAGGGCTGTGGTCGCTTCTTGCTGTAGCTCAGATCCCAGAATTTTTTGTTGCAAAGCTGTGTACTGCTTGGCAAACTGTAGCAATGAGTTGCCAGGGCTGACGTACCGCTTTAAAACAGCATTGAACCCCTCGCTGCGCTGCGTAGTCTGCAGAAAGGGGAAGAAGCACTGCATGAAGTAGGCCGGCACCCAGTACATTCGCTTCTCTCATAGGCTAACAAGAGTCTCGTTGTCCTGGACTTGATGTGTTTCAGTCATGGCCATCCAGCTCCTTTCAAACTCCTCCACCGTCAAGCTGTGGTCCACGCACAGCTCGAATGCCTTGTGCAACTCTGGACGGTCGGCAAAGAACGGTCCTAGCGTCTCCTCAGCCTTCTTTATAATGTGCCACCTGCAGTGCCTGTGCACTGCCAACGGAAAGACCTCCTCTATGCCTGCACGCATGCTGAAATCTTGGTCCATTATTATGTTCATCGGAGCAAGTCCATCCATGCACTCCAAGAAGGTCTTGAACAGCCAAACGTACCCATCTGTGTCTTCGTTCCGGATGAGGCCGCATCCGAACTGCAACGACTGATTGTGGTTATTTATTCCTATGAACAGAGCGCATGGCATCTTGTACATATTGGTGAGGTACGTCGCGTCGAATGAAATGCAATCTCGCAAATGTTTGTAGGCTCTCCTTGCAGCACCATCCACCCAATACATGTTCCTGACACGGTCCTCATCGTCCAACCTTATCCTGTAGAAGAAATCTGGATCTTCCTTTGCTTTCGCATCGAAGTAGGCTATTGTGGCCTCTATGTCTGCCAACTTGCTCTCTCTACGGTACTTGGCCTGTAGGTTTGTGACGTCAGCTGGTATGTACGGCATGCTACTCAGAGTCCCCTTTTTGCTGTGGATGAGAGATAGTATCTGTACCATTCTTGATGGACCGACGTTACAATCATGTAGCAGCTTTACGAATTTCCTTTCGACGGGGGTGAACCCTCTGTGGGCGGTCAGAAATTTCACCAGGTCAAACTTCTTTATGAGTTTGTGGTTGTGCTCGTCAAAATACTCATTGACCACCCATGTTGCTCCATCTACGTTTAGCTTACACCGGACAGGGCACCCCGTCTTGATAATGATGCCTCTCTTTCGTTCCGGAACGACAGGCGCAACACCTTTCCCCTTCTTGTTCCTCCGTGCCTTGTGGCACCTCATCTCACCTCTGCTGTACTCATTAGTTTTCTTAATTTTCCTATGGTACTCGGTGTTGACCGCAAATCCATGGAACTTTGCGTATGCCTGGTAGTATTCCTTTGCTTCTGCGAATGATCCAAATCTCTGCCCAATGTATGGTGGCTGAGGTACCACGATCTCGGATTGCCCACCATCTTCATCCTCTTGTGCGTCGTCGTCAGTTTCATCATTCTCTTCAGTATCGGCGGCAGTTCCATCTACTCGAGTGTTGCTAGTGCTTGTGTTCAAAGGGGTGCTCGTCGGCATTGCTGGAATGATTGCCATTCCCGACTCTGACTCGAAATTGTTTGCGGCATGACAATCTGCTGGCTGGTGGAACGCGTCTTCCGTGCGCTCAGAGCTCCCCGCAGTAGATGTCCCCGCACCGCTGTTCACTGTAGTTGTAGGTTCTGTAATAGAAAAAACAAGCACGAGAGTAAGATTTTTTGGTTGAATAAGATGTGTATCACAACGGATCACACCATCTTCGATTGATTTGGCACGACATTTTTTCAAACAGCAAGCCGTGAGACTGCGTGTGGACATGTGTGGCAGCTGTAGCTGTCCAGTCATGGCAGGTACTGTTCAACAAACATGGCAACTATTGTTTTGCCTACAAAAAACTACAAACAACAAATGTAGTGATGTTTTTTGTGGTTCATTTTTTTCCTTACCTTGTTGTGCTGCATTTGGCCATCTTGTGTGGTCTGTGACACCAAAATGTCGTGCTCCACCTGCAATTTGTGAAGCTTGCCACGGGACGATTGCCGTGTCACCACCAGCGTAATACACTGTAAGCATAGTAGTGGTTGGTCAATTCATGGCAATTTGCAGTTTGTGCTAGCACGGCAACTGCAGTCGCCCCTGATGTGGCAACTGCAGTTTTACTGGCATGGCAACTATATTTGCATCGGCATGGCAACCGCAGTTGTTCCTCCATGGCAACTGCAGTTGCGATGACATGGCAACTGTAGTTGCTCTGGCATGGCAACTGCAGTTGTTTCTCCATGGCAACTGCAAGTGTCCACTGATGGCAACAACAGTTGTCCAGGGATGGCAAATGTAGTTTTAAATTCATGGCAATTGTAGAAGTCCAGTCATGGCAATTTGGAGCTGCCAACTATGCCCCTTCTGCTAATTGAACATCCGCAACTTCACTTTTTTTATGGACTGACCTGTGTATGACGTCGATGGCAGGTACATGGGTGCTGGCTGATGCCACGTGCTGCATGAAGGCCGTGCATTTTCACCCGTGATAACTCGTGAGTCCTCTTGCCAGTTTTTTTGCATGTCCATTTTTCACGTCCACAGCAGTATGTTTTTTTTTGGTTTTGCATTACCTTGATTAGCCATACTAGCTAGTTGAGGTTGGTTGCCCGTAAATATGTCAGTGTTAGCGCCTTGTGACTGAACTTGCCATGGGGCCCCCCTGAGAGTGTTTTGGTCATAAGAACCTACAAAAAAATGGGAGTGTAGGACATAAGTAGAATGTCATCTTCATCGTTGCGAAGTTGGCAACTGCTCTCTTCTTTTTGTTACCACACATCATACCTACGCCTGCATACTGTTCTAGTAGTGGCAGCAACGGCCCTGCAGAGATGAGTTGACTATACTCTACTGCATCCCAAGGCGGTGTTTCTGGCCTTTTAGAACCTCAAGCATTAGCGCCACCTTCGCGATTCATCCTTTCCGCGTCTCGATTCTTTTCCGACATGTTCTCAATCACTGGATGATCAAAAAGGCATCAATAATCCACAAGAATTGTATTCTTCTGCTGCTTGCACATGGAAGATAGGGATGGCAAGCAACAGGTCAAAATAGGTGGCAATTGTCATCATACACAAGCGGCAACTGTCGTTACACACAAGTGGCAATTATTTTTTCCCACCCTCTTCATTCAAAAAATCGTCCTTCCTGCCCTTTTTTAGGGATTCCTACTCATCCATTTGATACCCAACTACTTAAGTGCCTAAACTAGGCACCTAAGTTAACCTCAAACGTAGTACATGGCAGATCTGGTGTATTCTGCCTGGCAATTGCGAATATACACTGAACCATGCAGTGTTCTACCCCTATAGTATGGACCCAGTACAAGATCGGGAGATTTTCAGCCTTAAGGATGAGAGGGAAGGACGAGATCGAGATTTTTCACCTGGTTTTAGTTGATCGTGTCTGGAGGGCTGGATTGGAGTGGGCGGCTGGGGATGGGAAGGGTTATGGTGTGGTTTGGGGTCGGAGCGCCCTACGAATCTGCCCTGGTTGCCATGGCAACCAGGGATGGCCGGCGACGGATGTCGGGGTTCGAGAGGTGGGGGACGATGGCGGCGTACGAGAGATGGGATGGATCGGAGGCGTGGATCGGCTGGTCGTGCGGGCAGCCGGTCTTCTGGTCCGGACGGGGCAGTGCGAGCGGGGTTGCCACACACCGGACGTGCGGGCCGTGCTTTTGTGCACTCGGACGTGGTCGTGCGGGCCGATCCCCGTCTATGCCGCACGAGGCATGCGGGCGGGTTCCTATCGACGCCACACGTGTGGCAGTTATTCGGACCCTAACTTTTTCGTAACAAATCTCTCGCCCCCCTGATTTTCCTGGTGGGGCCGACCAGCGTGATTTCTCAATCCTTCAATTCCACGTCAGTCCGTAACCAAACATCACGTAGAATCTGCGCGTAAGTGTAGCAAAACTCGACCGAACTCCTGGTAGAATCCGGCTCGTCCCTTTAATAGGCCGCCACGACGCCTAGCGCCGAGATTTCTTCCACCATATAAATACTCGAAAAGCGACCGTAACAATCGCCATGGCGATAAATTCGGTGACAATGGCTTCCTCCCACAGCCTCTTCCGCGCAAGCTCCCTCGTCCCTCCCGGTGCCACACGGAGCCGCCGCTCCGATTCCTGCGCCCCTCGCCTCCAATTCACCAAGCACCCCAGATGCAGCGTGCTGAGGCTGTGCAGCGCACGCCCTAGCGCTCCGGCCCTCAACCAGTGGTGGGCGTCCGAGCTCACCCCGGAGGATCTACCCACGGAGGAGACCGACGGGCCGACGACTGGGCACGGCTGGGAGGAGCTGGTGGCCATATGGAACGCGCTCATCGCCGAGCCCCTCCGGCCCGTCCTGCTCGCCTTGCGCGAGATCAGGGACCGCGGCCACTTCTTCCGCTGCCGCAGCTACCACGCCGGGATCGTCGCTGGTATGTATTTATGGACAGGTTTCTTGGTTAATTTTGTACAACTTCTGATGTGAAAGCTTCATTTTTTTTCTTCGTGCGCAATTCGTACTATCCATTGAGTCAAGCTGCTTTCCCCAACCATCAAGCTGCTTTTTTTTTTCTGCGCAATGCAGTCAGGAATCGGCTGATATCCAGCTATTTGTCTCATCTTCTTGTCTCTAATATGCATTTAACAAAAAAAAAAACACTACCTCTATAAAAAAATATAAGATCGTTTGATTTTTCAAAAGAAAAGATGACTCCCGGCCTCTACATCTAGATGATGAATGTGGCCACTTTATTAATTATTCTCATAATACCTTACAAAGTCATACAATAGAGGATTAAAGCCGCCGTCTAAGCAACAAACTGTCACAACACCTATTCAGTTGATAAAGGGGCGCAGATAGCCTGAGCCTAATACCAAACAGACATCGCAGTCAAGCCTAACATCTAAGACCTGAGATCCCAACCTAGCCACTTGCCGGGTCTGGAGCACACATTGGTCGGGCGTGCTCTGAAGCCGCCGCCACCAACTGTCATCGCTCCATCTTCAGAACTATACTGATGCATCAACTTTACTCGGTCTAGCTATCGACGACGCCACCACGGTGCTCAACGGCACCTCCTTCCTGCGCGCAAACTTCAAACTGCTTTCCCTCAACCATCAAGCTGCTTTTTTCTGTGCAATACAGTCAGGAAATCGGCTTACTCATTCTACTGACAGCGAGTAGCAGTGCAATCACAGATATCCAGCTATTTGTCTCATCTTCTTGTCTTTAATATGCATTGAACAAACAAAAAAAATACTTTCTCTGTAAAGAAATATAAGTTCGTTTGATTTTTTTTAAAAAGAAGGATGACCCCGGTCTCTGTATCTGGATGATGCATACGACCACTTTATTAATTATTTTCACAAGACCTTACAAAGTCATACAATAGTAGGACTAAAGTCGCCGTCTAAGCAACAAACTGTCGCTACACCTATCCAGTTGATGAAGGGGCGCAGATAGCTTGAGCCTAATACCAAACAGACATCGCAGCCAAACCTAGCATCTAAGACCTGAGACCCCAACCTAACCACTTGCCGGTTCTGGAGCACACGCTGGTCGGGCGTGCTCTCAGAGGCCGCCGCCGCCAACTGTCATCGCTCCATCTTCAGAATTGTACTGATGCATCAACTTTGCTTGGTCTAGCTATCGACGACGCCACCACGGTGCCCAACGGCACCTTCTCCCTGCGTGCAAACTTCAAGCTGCTTTCCCCCAACCATCAAGCTGCTTTTTTCTGCGCAATGCAGTCAGGAATCGGCTTACTCATTCTACTGGCAGCGAGTAGCAGTGCAATCACAGATATCCAGCTATTTGTCTCATCTTCTTGTCTCTAATATGCATTCAACAAACAAAAAAAAGTACTCCCTCTGTAAAGAAATATAAAATCGTTCGATTTTTTTTAAAAAGAAGGATGATTCCCGGCCTCTGCATCTGGATGATGCATACGGCCACTTTACTAATTATTTTCACAAGACCTTACAAAGTTATACAATAGTGGGACTAAAACCGCCGTCTAAGCAACAAACTGTCGCTACACCTATCCAGTTGATGAAGAGGCGCAGATAGCCTGGGCCTAATACCAAACAGACATCGCAGCCAAGCCTAACACTAAGACCTGAAACCCCAACCTAGCCACTTGTCGGGTCTAGAGCACACACTGGTCGGGCGTGCTCTCAGAGGCCACCGCCGCCAACTAACATTGCTCCATCTTCAAAACTGTACTGATGCATCAACCTTGCTCGGTCTAGCTATTGAAGACGCCACCACGGTGTCCAACGGCACCTTCTCCCTGCGCGCAAACTTCAAGCTGCTTTCCCCCAACCATCAAGCTGCTTTTTTCTGCGCAATGCAGTCAGGAATCGGCTTACTCATTCTACTAACAGCAAGTAGCAGTGCAATCACACCAGCTATTTATCTCATCTTCTTGTCTCTAATATGCATTGAACAAACAAAAAAAATACTCCTTATGTAAAGAAATATAAGATCGTTTAGATTAAACGATCTATAAACGATCTTATATTTCTTTACAGATGGAGTAAATATTAATTACTTGTTCCTCCAAAAAAAATTAAGCATCACTGAATTTGCAAATCTTTGCCCTTCCCAAATATAATCTGAATATGACACCGTTGGTTGCTCTTATTCATGCGTTTTCTTGACACTGTACTAGTTTCATCTTATCTTGATTTAATGTCAATCAAAGAAATAGCAAATGGCCTACCTGCAAAGTATCTGAGGAAGCATTGCGCACAACTCAAATCATGTTTCCTTTTTGTTTGCAGGCCTATTCTTGATGATTGCTGGCTTCTGCCAACTCCGTAAATTAGTACCAACCCTGTTCGTGGATATAGTTCTTGGATATATATTCTACAAGTTAAGTGTCCTAGCAGCAGAACTGAGAAGAAATGGGAAGGCGAACCATTTGTGTGCTCGGATACAGCTCCGTGAGTTTTGGAACTCAAACTATATTGTTTGTGTTTATTATGGAGAAGACAAATATATGAAATTTTGTGCTCTGGACCGGTGACGGAGCTTGGGTCAAAATCACCCGGGGGGGGGGGGGGGGGGGGGGGGGCGCTTGATGGAGGGCCGAACATAACCACTTTGGGGTGATTTTTAGTGGAAAAACATGCCTAAATACTAATGGATGTGCACGTATTTTCCAATGGTTTGGCGGGAACATGCCCCAGATTGGCCATCATGAAGCTCCGCTACTGGTGTGGACCCTACTAAAAGATTTGTTGGTGCCTTGAGATTGGAACGGAAGAGTTGTCTTTTCATAACTCATTTTGAAACTTATGAATGAGCGATTTTATAGAAAACATTGGAGAAGTGGAAGGCACTTGCCTCTTAGAAATCACTTCTCCATTCTCGAAGTAAATATTTTTGTGTGGTGTGCCCCCCCTCCACACACACACACGCACACACAAATTGTTAGAAAAAAATGTGCTTATTTTAGGTATGCAAATGTATATATTTCTCCAGTGGCAATTATACACCTTTAGTTGCCTCTAAATACATGCCTGTCTTTCTGCGTGTCTACTACAACAAGTTTGGCCCGTTTCCGGTGGGGGTGGGGGAGTGGGCAATGACGGTGGCGCGCCTTCGGCTCGCTCAAGTGATTATAGTTGTCGCTAGGCGGTTCATAGGCTTGGTTTTATTTTTTATTAGTCTAATGTTTTTTATACTGTCATGATTGATTATGAGTATACCTGAAAAAAATTATACACCTTTATAAATAATGGAAGAATTAATGTATGCCTTTTATTTCAAATGCAGTTCTCTTACTTATTTTGTCATTCAAGGATAACAATGCTTTCTGGGTAAGTCTTTGTTAAAGAGCAAGGGTGCCTAAACTTCAACTCAATCATGAAGATATTGTTTACTAATGGCTTGTTGTGGCTTATGGTAGGATGCTTACCGCCTCGTCACCGAGTTGATCTGGTTAGTATTTGGTGTAAAGCTATTATTGCTATGTTGTTCCATACCACACAAATAATCTTGTCTAAATAATTATCTGTTCATCTCAGGTTCATTGCTCTGGACGTGTACTTAGTAGCTGTCACCTTTGAAATTATCGACGAGGAGGATCCCAGACCCGAAATGCTAGGAATTTACAAGATACTAAAAACCAAAGGGGGCCTGACGAGGGTGATAAAGAATTGGAATTCGAAAGATTGGTAGACCGCGCGAGCACACCGTTCAATGCTCATGTTGGTTGGGTGTAGTTTCTCGCCGACTGCTTTCAAATAATTAAAGAAAACCACACGCCACCTTGACTTGCCAGGATCAAGAAAGGCACAGGGTTTACGCCACTGACAACCGAGCGATGGCAGTAGCTTTCATCAGATCAGAGTTAGTTGACGACACGTTTTCATGGGCGTCCGTACCTTCGTGTTGTTGTTAGTGGCAACCACCAATATTTTCCTTCCATGTTTCTTCAAAAAATTGCTCGTACCACATGCTACGCTGTCTCTCATTTTTTTCTTTGTTATTATTCATAATAACATATGGTAGTGTTAGTAATATTAAACACGACTGACAACAAACTCTCCTTTTTTTGGATTCTAAAAAAAATCTCCTTTTTTTGTTGGTGTCGGCTAGATCTTGTCATGTATTTTTTTTATTCTACTGGTTAAATTGACTATTATTCATCTATAGCTTGCTACGTTATACATCAGCATGTTGCGCCCAACAAAATTAACCACATATGCCATTCTGGTTCTTTCAATAATGGGGAGGACCCAAAAGTACCATTGACACAATACTGTAGAAAGGACCCTAAAAATTATAAATTGCAACTAGGTCCTTCCTCATTGCAACAAGGACCACAAAGATGGCACTAATATAATAATGCAATCTCGTCCTGATGCAAACGACTTCACCGGAGACACATTGATCGCCGCCTCCAATCAACACCTTGCCAACAACGGGTAGGTTGGAGAAGGTACTTCAAAAACTTATGTTGAGCTGATCTTCATTTTCGGTGGCTGACATTGATGCATGGCCGAAAGGAGGATGAAGAGCCACCAGGCCCGCTTACTAACCCCATAAATGAATGGATCTGAGAGGGTTGAGCATAGATCCATTGCTCTCTTTCCTTTTTCCCATGGCATTGAAGAGAGAGGGGAGATGACGCCGAATTTGCTTGGTCTGGCGGTCTGCCCGGTTTATTGGAGGTGTTTTCACTAGATCGACCTTCCTCGCCATCGTCCTCCATGGGTGACTAGAAGAAGAACCAAGCCACGTGTTGATGCCACTAGCATCAGAGGCCATACCTACATGACCTGAAGCCATACGTCACATGGACTACCCTAACCTAGACTCAAACATAAGTCTGTTAGAGTTGTGTCGAATATTGTGTACAAGGTAGGTTACAGTTGGACTCTGAGTAGTATTGTGTTTAGATAGGATATGGAGTCCTAGTAGGACACTTGTATCCTAGGCCTCTCATATATAGCGGGGTAGACACACGATGTAATTTATGCCAACATAATAGCACAGACGCGCAAGGAGGAGCCGGCGGCGTGTGCCGGCGCCCGGGTGGCCGGTGTGCGGTATTGTGACGGTGTCACGGGGAGGAGCGCCCGTAGTCAGGCCCCGGAGATGTAGCCATATTGGTGAACCTCGTTAACAAATCTCGGTGTCGTGTTCGTGTGATTGCTTGATCCTCGGATGATCAACGGTATTGCCTCTGATTTATTCTAACAAGTGGTATCATGAGCAAGGTTTCGAGAAAGCTACGGATCGGTGATCGTATATCAGCGGACGCAAAGCGAATCAAGTTGAGACCGAGTTCTCGAGAAGATCGGATAGCAGCAGACGGCGACGGCTTACGGTGCAAACAGCAGCGGATCGATCGGCGCGGTGCCTGGAAGCGGCCCGGTTGTTGGGTGCGCGTTGGGTCTGAGGCCGGATGCCCATGTGTGGCTGCTGCAGCTGGGACCCGGAGGGGCGCACGGGCCGGACAAGGTTCAGGCCGTTGACAAAGCGGTCCACGCGGGGGGTTTTGTTCTTTTGGGAGAGCTTGGAGATGTGCTGACGACGTGCAAGATTTGTTTTGGACCAAAAGAAGGGACCGAGTGCCCGGAGGAGACGCGCTCTCCTCGTATTGCAGCCGTAGCCGTGAAGCACCAAAGGCAGCTCTTCCTACATGGCATCGGGAAGGTAAAGGCTTGGGCATGCAAAACTAGCATTTGAAGTTGTGCAAGGGAGCTACTCCACGTGAAGACCAGAAGCTATTCTTTGGATTTGCAACTAGTATACTTGGTGTACATGGGGATCACGGAAAGATTGCTCGGTATGTTTTTTTCACAGATCAGCTATACAAAGAACCATGGAGCCAACGGGTATCAGGTTTGAGGTGGAGACGTTCGACGGAATTGAAAACCTTGGGTTATGACAGACAAAGGTGAAAATTTGTTGGCACAACAGGGATGCTTGAAGGCGTTGCGGGATGTCAAGCCAGATGGACGATGAGCACTGTGAGGAGTTGCAGTTGGTTGCAGCCGGGATAGTTCGGCTGGGTCAGACTTGTCAGTCTGATGGATCGACGTAAGTCGGTTGATACAGAAGACGGTGATGGAATCGGCGACGACGACATAGGTGCACGATGCTGATAGTGACCGACTTTTCGGGCGTGGAAACACATGGCACATGCCCGAGTGCTTGTGTGACTTCGACAAGGCTATGGCGCTGGGTTGATTCAAGACGGTGCACATGAGAGCTTGAAGACGACGGAGCGCGGGGTGGACTGATCATCTACCATGGAGTCATGTTGAAGGTGGAGCTGGATTGAGGGGCTATGGTGTAAGGATTCAGGGAATCGAAGCCTATTCAGCAAGGGGGGAAAAGCGAGTGACATGCAGTTCGGACTGGAGCCCAGTGGTCTGATGGAAGCGTTAAACTCGTCATCGGTCGGTGATGATCGATGGTACTCCGCAGTGGGGGTTGAGTGGTGTGGGTTCGCCACCCTTGAGACCCGACCGAGACAGCAGAGGCTCGACGCGGTAATAGCAACGAGGCGTGCGGTACACACGAGACATGGAGACGGGCCAGGGCTTTGGTAGTCATACATGTGGTGAGACAACTGCGAGTTTGACTCAGGATGACTACAAGCAACGGTGAAATTCTTTCAAGTTTCAGACATGCGGTCAAGAAGGAGCGGTGATGTTGAGTCCAGGTAACTCTTATGTGTGACACCCAATATGTGAGTTGTTCACTTTCACACAGGTCAGTGATCAGTGTGTGATGGTGTGGACGGATACTCTGGAAGTTGGGAGCACAAAATAGAGTAAGGGGAATTTAATCTTGCTCGAGTGTTGACTATGGTCAAGAAAAGGAGAGACTACAAGTTGCAGGTGGAGTCACATGGAGTCTTTGTGGAGTAGCAGCGGTACTCATGGGATAAACTCAAGTCCAATGTACATGGAAGTTTGACGCATTGACAAATTCATGGTGGTGGAGAATATTCGCCAATGTGGAGTTTGTTAGAGTTGTGTCGAATATTGTGTACAAGGTAGGTTACAGTTGGACTCTGAGTAGTATTGTGTTTAGATAGGATATGGAGTCCTAGTAGGACACTTGTATTCTAGGCCTCTCATATATAGCGGGGGTAGACACATGATGTAACCTATGCCAACATAATAGCACAGGCGCGCAAGGGGGAGCCGGCGGCGTGTGCCGGCGCCTGGGTGGCCGGTGTGCGGTATTGTGACGGTGTCACGGGGAGGAGCGCCCGTAGTCAGGCCCCAGGGATGTAGCCATATCGGTGAAGCTCATTAACAAATCTCGTTGTCGTGCTCGTGTGATTGCTTGGTCCTCAGATGATCAACGGTATGCCTCAGATTTATTCTAACAAAGCCTACTACCAACAACAATGGCGTGACTTCCTCTCCTACCACTCATTCAGCCAATGATGTAGAGGGAGGAGGGGAGAGGGATCAAGGATCTTGGGGAGACTCTTTAATATGGTGGAGGAGAGAGAAGGGAAGGAAAGAAATGAGATGTCATCTCGGACATTTCATGAAGTCCGACACCACATGGGAAACCCTAGCCTAGACCTAAACTTTTCTTTTGCGCAGAAGGCCGGGAAAACTTAACATTACTATCAACAACGACGGGAGAAACCTCGTCTCCCACCCTGATCATGGACGGCCCGACCCAAGGCCAACCCAAAAAATAAGGATGGGTTGAATCGAGCTTGCCTATCAACTCGGGCCTAGGCTTTGTTTTGCATCCCAAAAGAGTGTTCGGATCAGAGGCTTCTATATTACAGTTTTTTGAGCCATACTTCAGGCCGGGCTTGCATGTGTGCAGATTAGAAAGCAATATTTGGGCTGGGCTTTTGGGCTCATGCATGAGGGAAGGGACATTTTTGAGCTTCGGGCCGGGCTGAGGCTTTTAGTTTGGGATTCAAGCCTTTTAAAGACCAGCTTGAAACCTGGGCCAAAATATGCTTAGGTTTAGCGCCATCCATTGGAAGTGATCGAGTTGGAGTCGCAGGCTAGGTTTCCCTCGTGGTATGCACCTTCTTTTGTGACCACGGGTAGCATGTAAGAGCCCCGAGCTTAACAGGTTTCCCTATGCACTTTGAGAGAGGAGAGAACAACTTGGCTAGCAACCATGTCGTACCATGCATAATATGTCACGCAGTATATATGTCGCATCCATCCATGTGATGTAGCTAGTCAGTGTAGGCAAAGGGTGATCCATAATATATCACAGTGTAGTACACCAGGTAATCGGTGTTGTGGCGTATGTAGGCAGAGTTAACGCCCAAGCCCCTGATTAGGGGTGTCCTAAGTGAGGAGGTCATTGATGAGATCGAAAATCCTGTCATTGATCCGGTTTGGGAAGACAAAGTCGATGTTGTTGATGTGGATGAAGACATCGTCGAGGACGACTTTGTGGATGGCTATGCATAGGTTCTACATGATATTGTGAGGACCCCCCCTCCCATCGATCACCGTCAACCATGGGCGATGTTTCAAAATGTTACCTATAACAGAGTGAATTGCAAAAAACATCGAAACTTCAGGCTAGGTTTGCAGGAACCACACATATACGAAATTGTGCCAAAAAGCACTATTTTTTTCATATTTTTTGCAAAAAACACTGGTTGCTCGTTTGGACCGTTTTAAGTGTGTTTATGACAGGGGGCCCGCATCCGTCAACGTGGCTGCACTGTTCACACGGCAACGCCGTTAGACGGCGTTACACGCTGCTGGCGCACCGGTTCGAGCCGGGCGGATCAAACACCCCCGAAGCGGTGCAGGCCCACCCCCAGCCCTCACTCTCTCGTCCTTCTCCCTCTCTCTGCTCCCGCTCGTTCGCCGCCGCCCCCTCCCACATCTTCGACTGCCGTCGCCGCCGCGTCGCCATGGTGTCCTGGTCTAATGACGACAGCAGCGACAACTCTCACCAGTACGCCGACTCGGCTTCAGACGAGGGCATCATCAAGGTGAGTTGCTCGAGCTCAAGCTAGGGTTAGGGTTATGGTTAGGGTTATGGTTAGGGTTGCGATTTGGGGATTTTTCTGTTGAGCTTGATCTAAAGTTTTGTTGCCTTTTCTTTGCACCTCCAGATCCCTGAGACCATGGATGACTCCGATTTCGAGGGCACTCAACCTGACATTTTGTGCAGTGAACACTCCGTGCCAGCAGAGATGCGTGTTGCTTTCCAAGGCATCCATACCGGCAGGAGGTTCCTTGCTTGTGCTGTGAAGGTATGTGCCAAACTTATGCTAATCTGGTCATTGTTTAGTACCGATTTTATAGTTAGCAGATCTGGTGTGCTAGTTGCTCAGTGAGGTAATTGTTTATATGTGAGCATGTGCACAGTGTTGTCAGCAGATCTGCCCTGTTAGTTAGGTTGTTAATTAGTTATGTATTTCCTGTGATAGTGGTGGGTTAGTGAGGTCATTGTTTATATGCCATTATGTGCATAGGGTTGGGAGCACTGATTGAGACTTGTTACTTTATAGCATGTGGATTAGTGAGCACTGTAATTGTTTAACTCATTGTGTCATACAGCTAGCTCATACCTGTTTGTTTAACTCATTGTGTTACTTTATACCTGTTTGTTACTTTATAGCATGTGGATGAGTGAGCACTTTACACCATTTATATCATTGTGTTACTTTATACCTGTTTAACACTAATATTACAGGAGGGAAGAAACTGTGGGCTAGTTGAATGGGTTGATTCATTTTGGCCAGCTACAATGGAGAATGCATTGACCAAGTTGTGGGATAAGTATGAAGAGTGCAGGAGGAGCAAGATTGAGGACAATCTAGAAAGCTCATTTGCTGTTCACAATCTGACACAACAGAAGATCAAGCTGCAGGCAAGTTATGAGAGGTTGGTTGAAGATGTCAATGGCCTCTTGGATGCCCAGGAGCAGAGGGCTCAGATGGAGAGAGGTTAGATGCAGAACAAACCTGATGAGAGCAAGCTGCAGGAGAAGTATGACATGCTCAAGAACCTGACAGCTGCTCAAGCCAATGTCATTAGGACCATGAAGTTGAAGCTTGCTGAAGAGAAGATTAAGTTGCAGGCCCACATTAATGAGCTTGAGAAGGTTGCGGAGCAGACCAAGCTGAAGCTGAATGGGATCAAGGCCATCTTAGATGAATGAGCAGTATAATGTAATATGCTGCTGTAACACCCCATATGTAACCTGCCATATTTGTATTCCAACTCTTGCCATTTTCGGCACTAAGTTATGTTATTTCCTCGTTGTCGGGTTTTTGTCTTCGTGTTGCTTTTGTCTTTGTCATGCATCTCATATCATGTCATCATGTGCATCGCATTTGCATACGTGTTCGTCTCATGCATCCGAGCATTTTCCCCGTTGTCTGTTTTGCATTCCGGCGCTCCTATGTCCTTCGGTGTCCCTTTCTACTTTTCGTGTGCGGGTATTAAACGTTCTCGGATTGGACCGAGACTTGCCAAGCGGCCTGAGTTTACTACCGGTAGACCGCCTGTCAAGTTTCGTGCCATTTGGACTTCGTTTGATACTCCAACGGTTAACCGAGGAACCGTAAAGGCCTCGTGTGTGTTGCAGCCCAACACCTCTCCAAAGTGGCCCAAAACCCACCTAAACCCACTCCATCATCTCGGTCATTCGTTCACGATTGCATGGCCGTAAACCGTGCTCAATTTGGAGCCTCCTAGCTCCCTCTAGGTATAAATTTGTGCACCCCGTCCAAATCCCGCATCAAACCCTAACCTCTCCCTCTCCTCGCGCCGCCGGACGGAAATCAGCCGACCGGACGTGTCCGACCCGCGCCGCCGCCACCACGTGTCGTCGCCCGTTTCGCCCGCCGCCCGCGCGCCAACATCGCCATCGCCGGCCCGCCGAGGCCCGGGGCAGGCCCCCGCGGCCCGAGCCGCCCCACGCGCCGGCGCGCCTCCACCGCGGCCGAGTCCCCGCGCTGCCGCGTCGCCATTTTCTCCTCCTCGCCGGCCGCCGGAGCTCCCCTCGTCGCCCCGCTGTCTCCTCTCGCCGATGCCGCCCGGATCCGACCGGATCCGCCCTCCCCAGCCTCCTCCGGCCACTTCTCCGGCAGGGATCCGGCGAGATCCGCTGCCGCCTCGAAGTCCGTGCCCGATCTTGATCGGCTACAGTAAACCCTAGGGTTGACTTCGTCCTAGTTTTCCATTAATTTTAGCATTCTTCATCGCATCATAACTTTGCACCCGTGGCTCCGTTTTGGGCGTGAAGCATGTCAAATTGTTCGTCTCGATGTGTACTTCATTTCTTTCCATTGCACCTTGTTCATTTGAGTTCATCTTGATGTGCTAAATGCTGTTGCAAGAGTGCTATGCAATGTTAGTTTCAGATTCTTAACAGAGATTGGACTTTTGTCATTTTTGCCATGTTTAATGTGTGCCTCCTATGATCTTGAGCCCTACATGTGTTTTGAAGTATGCCATGCCATCTTTACAGGGGTGTATGCCATGTATTTTTGTGATCTTTATGGTGACTAGCACAAGCATGCAAAGTAGATCTCGTAATGTTGCTGATTCCAGGGACTTAGAAATCTTCCAAGTCTTTCCCCTGATATTATTTTTATGCCATGTATTCTTGTTCCTACAGAGTGATCCATGCCTCTTTTGAGCATGTTCAGTAAGGATGATTTTGAGATATTGCTATGCTCTATCCATCCATGTCTTTGTTTGCAATTATGGAGCAACCTAGCATGACTCAATCTTGCTCTACTTTTGCTATAAAATGTTCCTGGCAGATTGTTTACATGTTAAGCAATTTTGCCGAGGTTGTTATAGTTTATCCATGCATGCTATGAGAGTGTTCTTGCCATGGTTAGCTTATTCATCATGTCTACTTGCTGGGTGTATGCTTAGTTTGTCATGCAATGCCTTGTGGTGAGTGCATCGAGCTTGTAAACATGCCTACGTGAATCTGTTTTGCCATGTTCCAGTTTTCTGCTAAGTCTGAATCTGTTAACGAAAGTTGCTATGTTCACATGGTTTCCATTGTATTTTATGATCCCTTTTGGCTTATGGCCAGTAAGGGACTTTTGTTGTATGCTTTGAGTAGCTTCATGCCATGCTTTGCCTTGCCATGATATGTTCCTGTATCATGTTGTTATCTTGCTCTAAACATTGCTTCCTGATGTTAATTCCTGACATGTTATTTTCCCTAAGTCTGTGAACCTGATATCTTTTGCACTTTTGCCATGCTTGTGTGAACCTGCTATTGAGTGAATTAGCCGTAGCTCATTGTTCATCTTTTGTTAATCATCTTGAGTGGATCACTGCCATGTGCTTTGTTGTTATGTTAGAGTGCAGTAGCTTGTTGTTCTTGATGCATTTAGATTGCCTCGTGCTGTTAATCGCATGTAACACCCCGGATTTAACTTTCCCAATTTGTACTCCAACTCTTGCCGTTTCCGGCATTAAGTTATATTTATTTCTCGGCTTCGGGTCTTTGTCTCCGTTGTTGTTTTCTTTGTCATGCATCTCATATCATGTCATCATGTGCATTGCATTTGCAATACATGTTCGTCTCATGCATTCGAGCATTTTCCCCGTTGTCCGTTTTGCATTCCGGCGCTTCGTTCTCCTCCGGTGGTCATTTCTAGCTTTCTTTCGTCTATGGGGATTAAACATTTCCGGATTGGACCGAGACTTGCCAAGCGGCCTTGGTTTACTACCGGTAGACCGCCTGTCAAGTTTTGTATCATTTGGAGTTCGTTTAATACTCCAACGGTTAACCGAGGGACTGAAAAGACCTCGTGTGTGTTGCAGCCCAACACCCCTCCAATTTGGCCCAAAACCCAGCAAACTCTGCTCCATGCCCTAGAGCGTTCGATCTCGATCGCGTGTCGAAAACCGCACCTCATTTGGACTCTCCTAGCTCCCTCTATGCCTATATATATCTCCCCCCATTCAAATCACGGACGAAACCCTAGCCCCTCTCCTCCTCCGACCGCCGGACAAAAATCCGGACGGCCGGACATTGTCCGCCGCCCTCCGCGCCCAGTCAGCAGCCGCCACCTGTCCCCGGGGCGGGACCGCATCGCCGCCGCCACGCCGGCCCGCCCAAGCCCACCGCGGGCCCCCTCCTCGCTCCATCCGGGCCGCGCCCGCGCCCCTGCAGCGCCGCCCGCCTCCTCTTGCCGGTGCCGCCCCGCCGCCACGAGCCCACCGCGCCGCCTCCCCGACGCCGCCCGCCGACGAGCCGCCGCTGCACGCCGCCGCCTCGGCTGCCGCGGGCCGCACGCCTCCGCCGCCCGCCGCGAGCCGCCCCGGCCATCGCCGGCCCCGGGCCGCGCCGCTCCGGCCTCCCCCACCTCGCCGACGCCGGCCTCCTCCTCCCCTCACGCCGGCGAGCTCCACCGGCTCCGGCGCCGGCCATCCTCGGAGATCGCGCTCCGGTGAACAGTGCCCGATCTAGATCCAGCTACAGTAACCCTAATTTTCGCGAGGTGGGTTTTTTTTCTAAGTCCTGAAAATTTTAGTCCAAGTTGCTATGTCCGAGGCTCCGTAACTTTGCATCCGTAGCTCCGATTCATGCATATAGCATATCAAAATGTTCGCCTCGACGAGTACATCATTTCATTCCATTGCATCATTTTCATTTGAGCTCATCTTGATGCCCGAAATGCTGTTAGAAGGAGGCTTCGTGAGTTAATTGTCAGATCTGCTAGTTCATCTTAGACTTTTGTCATTTTTGCCATGATTATTGTGTGCATGCTATGCCTGTGAGTCCTTCATATGTTTTGTTAAGAATTTTGTCTTCTTTCCAGAGGTGCAACCCATGTATTTTTAGGATGTGTGTGGTGACTTGTGCAAGCTTGCAAAGTGAGGCACCCGGTAAATCTGTTTTCAGGGACTTAGTAGTTTTCACTAAGTCTGGGTTTATTTAGTTCATGATGCCATATGTTTGGCTGGTTTCCTAGTGATCCGTGCCTCGTTTGAGGATGATCAGTAAAGGAGTTTTGTTAATCATGATATGCTCTATCCATCCATGTCTTTGTTTGCATTTTTGGAGCAACCTAGCTTGAGTCAATCGAGCTCTACTTTTGCTTCATTGTGAATCTGGGCAGATCGTCAACTCGTTTGCGATTTTGCCGATGCTATTGTAGTTGATCCGTGCATGCTATGCCATTGTTCTTGCCATATCTAGCTAGAATTTTGTGCCTTCTTAATGGATGTATGCTTGCCTTGCCATGACTTGCACCATAGTGAGTGCATCGAGCTCGTTTACATGCCTTCGTGAGTTATATTTCAGCATGTCTCAGTTTTCACTAAGTCTGAAAACTGATTGTGTTTTAGCTATGTTCGTGTGCCCATTAGTATATTTTGTGAACCCTTTTGGCCTCAGGTCACTTTGGGTCTTTTGTTAAGCTTGTTGAGTAGCTCCATGCCATGTTCTTAATTGTCTTAATCAGGTCATGCATCATGTTGTTTTGCTGCTCCGAAGAGGGCTTCGTGATCTGAAATTTCAGACAAGTGTTAATTTCACTAAGTCTGGAATCTGTCTTGCATTTGCGTTTTTCCATGCTTGTTTGAACCTCATAATGGATGAATTGGCCGTGGCTCAGTGCTAGTCTTTTCTTAAGCATCTTGTGTGCATCCCTGCCATGTATTTTTTTGTCATGTTGGGTGGCTGTAGCATGTTCATTTCGTTGCATTTAGATGCCTACTTGCTGTAAATTGCAGACCGGTGTCATTCTTAAAACGCTCGCCATTTCCAAACCGTAACTCCGATTCCGTTGATCTTTATATCGTTTTCAAGCGATTTCATCTCATCTTTTCAGTGGCACCCTTGGAATTCCAAGTTGAGGCCAGGTTCATGCATTTCCTGTCATATCTTGCATTTTGCATCCCGCATCGCATCCCGCATAGCATGTCAACTTTGCATTGTGTTGTTTGAGTTTGCACGTGGTTGATTGTATCCTTGTTGCTTGTTTATCTTGTTTGGGTAGAGCCGGGAGACGAGTCCGCTAACGAGGAGCCCGTTGAGTTTGCTCTTGAGGATCCAGTCAACTCTGACAACTGTGCAGGCAAGATGATCATACCCTCGAAATCACTACTATCTTTGCTATGCTAGTTTGCTCGCTCTTGCTATGCCAATGCTACGATGCCTACCATTTGCTTGTCAGCCTCCCAATTGCCATGTCAAACCTCTAACCCACCTTGTCCTAGCAAACCGTTGTTTGTCTATGTTATCGCTTTGCTCAGCCCTTCTTATAGCGTTGCTAGTTGCAGGTGAAGATTGGAGGCCGTTCCTCGTTGGAACATTTATTTACTTGTTGGGATATCATTATATTGCCATGTTATCTTAATGCATCTATATACTTGGTAAAGGGTGGAAGGCTCGGCCTCTCGCCCAGTGTTTTGTTCCACTCTTGCCGCCCTAGTTTCTGTCATATCAGTGTTATGTTCTCGGATTTTGCGTTCCTTACGCGGTTGGGTTATAATGGGAACCCCTTGATAGTTCGCCTTGATTAAAGCTTTTCCAGCAATGCCCAACATCGGTCTTACCATTTGCCACCTAGCCTCTTTTTCCCTCGGGTTTCCAGAGCCCGCGGGTCATCTTATTTAAACCCCCCGGGCCAGTGCTCCTCTGAGTGTTGGTCCAAACTAGAGTCCTGTGCAGCGCCCCCTCGGGGAAACTCGAGGTTTGGTTTTAGTTGTATGGAGCGCTCATCTGAGTGTGCCCTGAGAAAGAGATATGTGCAGCTCCTATCGGGATTTGTCGGCACATTCGGGCGGTGTTGCTGGTCTTGTTTTAACCTGTCGAAGTGTCTTGAGTTACCGAGATACCGAGTCTGATCGGAACGTCTTGGGAGGAGGTCTATTCCTTCGTTGACTGTGAGAGCTTGTCACGGGCTAAGTTGGGACTCCCCTGCAGGGATTAAACTTTCGAAAGCCGTGCCCACGGTTATGGGCAGATGGGAATTTGTTAATGTACGGTTGTAGACAACTTGAACCTTAATTAATTAAAATGAATCAACTGAGTGTGTTACCATGATGGCCTCTTCTCGGCGGAGTCCAGGAAGTGGACACGGTGTTGGAGTAATGTTTGCGCAGGTTGCCCCCTAGCTTCTCGCTCGTGCTTTGCCTCCTCTTCTCGCTCTCCTTTGCGTATAAGTTAGCCACCATATATGCTAGTCGCTTGCTGCAGCTCCACTTGTATTTGCCTTACCCTTCCTATAAGCTTAAATAGTCTTGATCGCGAGGGTGCGAGATTGCTGAGTCCCTGTGGCTCACAGATACTATAACTACAGATGCAGGTCCAGGTGTTTCCGCTCCAGGTGACGAGTACGAGCTCAAGTGGGAGTTCGACGAGGACTCTCAGCGTTACTACGTGTCTTTTCCTGATGATCAGTAGTGGTGCCTAGTTGGGGTTTGATTCGGGGCCTTGTCGCATGTTGGGTTTTCTTCTATTTTGGCGCCGTAGTCGGGCCATGAGTGTTTGTATGATGGATGTTATTCATGTACTTTGATGTGATGTGGCGAGTGTAAGCCAACTATGTATCTCCCCTTTTATTCTATATATTGCATGGGATGTTTGTGATGATTGCCTAGCTTGCGACATTGCTTTCAATGCGGTTATGTCTCTAAGTCGTGCCTCGACACGTGGGAGCTATAGCCGCATCGAGGGTGTTATAACTTGGTAATCAGAGCCTTCCCCGACCTTAGGAGCCCCATTGCTTGATCGTTTTTAGCGGCCGAGTTGTGTCTAGAAAAATGTTTTGAGTCCTTAGGAATTATATATCGGAGAGTTTAGGAATTCTTTTTACTTCCCAGTCTCCTCATCGCTTTGGTAAGGCATCCTGACGTAGAGTTTTGACTCTTTTCTTCTCAAATTTCACTAAATTTTTTTAGGATCACGCGATTATCTTGGAATCGTTCCGATGGCTTATGATGAGAATACTGTCTTGGTGCCTCTTGTCAGGGGTTTAGTGGAAGTGTCCTGGGGAGTTGAGCTCTGAGGTGTTGTCATCATAATTTTATCGTTGCAATTCTGGAATACTTGAGATATGTTCACCGACATCGAAAATCTCTTTTATGCAGTTCGTTGGTGAGATAACCTCGACGCCACCCAGTACTGGGGCGGGAGTTCGGGAGTATCGCCATAACTTGTATAACGGATGGTTTTCGAAGGTTGAGGTAGATGGTTTCCGAAGTTTTCTTGGTTATGTGTTGAAGGATGGATACAGCTGGATGTAGGATTTGCTAGTTTGGGTGAGATATTATGCTTCCCCTGTATCCCCAACACCTGATTGCATAACCGGAAAGGTTCGGGAGTTTCATAGGTGGGAACTCTAGTAGCTCTAGTTCTTCTTCCACGGATATTGGTTTGAGATTGGGATTTCTTACCGATTATTCGTTCTTGATCCGTACCTTGTTGACTTATTTCTCTACCTTAATTCTACGTGGCTTCGCAATTTATGGATATGTGACCATTTCAAGAGGAATGCATTCGTTCATTTTGTTCGGATGTGAAGACTATATGTTGCAATTTTCATTCCGTTGGATTCAGCTTCAATATTTATTTGTTAAAGTGCTAATGGTGGTCAACCTCTTCAGGATGGCTCCTCCAACGCGCACGACTCCGAATCCTGATCCGCCACCACCTCCACCTCCTCCAGAGGCATGGCAAGCTGTGATGGCCGCAACTAATGCAAACACTCAGCTGATCATGCAAATTCTCCAAGAGCGCAATCAAGGCAGTCAAGGGAATCAAGGAAGCAATTAGAGTCACTTTGCTACACTCAACTAGTTCCTTGCTAAGGGGCCAAATACTTTCAGTAATTGTGTTGAGGCAACCGATGCTGACGATTGGCTTGTGGATCTGTGTAAGCATTTCGAGTGCAGTAACGTCAGGCCTGAGGACTTTGTCAAGTTCGCTTCCTTCCAACTCAAAGATCAAGCTGCAGAATGGTTCCAGCAGTACAAGGATTCCTGAGGTGGATGTGTTATCACTTGGGATGATTTCCATCGAGATTTCCGAGCTCATCATATTCCGCAGAGCATGGTTGAAAGCAAGCGTGAGGAATTCCGCAATCTGAAGCAAGGCTCTTTGTCTGTCTATGACTACAACAAATTGTTCCAGAAGCTTGCCCGCTTTGCCAGGCAGGATGTGCCTGATGAGAAGAGCATGATATATCAGTTCAGGGGTGGTCTCAGAGAAGATATCCAGCTTGCTCTTGTTCTGTTTGAGCCCTTGAGGTACGACGAGTTCTACAACATGGCACTGAAGCAAGAGGCTGCTCAGTTGAGGTGTGATGCTTCCAGGAAGCGAGTCTGAGATGTTAATCCTTCTTCCTCTACTCAAGTGGCCAAGCAGCAGAAGTTTTGGCTTCCTCCTCCTCCGTTCCGTCAGCCGTATTAGCAGAAGAGTAAAGGTGGCAGTGGTTCTTCCCACCCACCCAACCCTGCCTTTCAGAACAAGACTTCGTCTCAAGCTCCAAGATCGAGTGCTCCGTATCACCGTCCGCTTTCAGAGGTCACGTGCAACAAGTTCCAACAGAAGGGTCACTATGCCAACAAGTGTCTCAACCAGAGGCATCTTCCTCCTCCTCCTCCTGTCAGATCGGCAAGTACAGCTGTGGTCAAGGATAACCCCAAGTTCGCCAAGGTCAATATGGTGAATGCAGCTCAGGCAGAGGACTCACCAGATGTGATCATGGGTAACCTTCCTGTTAATGATATTCCTGCAAAAGTTCTTTTTGACAGGGTGCATCGCATTGCTTCATTTCTAAACCTTTTGCATCCAAGTATGAGTGTGATTATCAGTATCTGCAAAGTTCCTTGCAAATTGTGTCACCGGGCAAGCAGATGACAGCTAACACCTGCGTCCCTGAGGTTACTATCACATTGGGTGACTACAAGTTCCTTTCTTCCCCAATTGTTCTCGGTAACTCAGATATTGATCTTATTCTCAGAATGGATTGGCTTTCTAAGCACAAGGCACATCTTGATTGTGCTGCCAGGCAGATTCAATTGACTCATTCGTCTGATGATGTAATTGTCTTTGCCGCTCGGGATAATACCATCCGTCTGTTTTCTCTCAATGAGAAGGGTGAATTGGATGCCATCTCTCAGATTCCAGTCGTTTGCGAATATCAAGACGTCTTTCCAGAAGAGCTCCCAGGAATGCCTCCGCACCGGCCAGTTGAATTCGTTATTGAACTTGAGCCTGGCACGGAACCTGTGTGCAAATGTCCTTACAAACTCGGACCTGAAGAGTTGAAGGAGCTGAAGAAGCAACTCGATGAGCAAGAAAGAATGGGTCTCATCCGGCCTAGTTCTTCTCCGTGGGGTTGTGGTGCTCTTTTTGTGAAGAAGAAGGATGGAACGGACCGACTTTGTGTTGATTACCGTCCAGTGAACAAGAAGACCATCAAGAACAAATACCCACTTCCCAACATCAATGAGCTGTTCGAACAACTCAAAGGTGCCCAAGTATTCTCCAAGCTTGATCTCCGTATGGGTTATCACCAGATTCGCATTCGTGAAGAAGATATTCCCAAGACAGCATTCAGAACAAGCTTTGGTTCATATGAATACACTGTCATGTCTTTTGGCCTCGCCAACGCTCCTCCGACGTTCTCTCGCATGATGAACTTCATCTTCAATGCCTACACCAATGACTTCGTTTTGGTCTATCTCGACGACATTCTGGTTTTCTCGAAGAACAAGAAAGATCATGCCAAGCACTTGCGTTTGGTTCTCGATAAGCTCAGGGAACATCAGTTCTACGCCAAGTTCTCCAAGTGTGAATTTTGGCTTGATGAGGTTCTTTATCTTGGTCATATCATCTCTGCCAAGGGCATTTCCGTGAATCCTGAGAAGGTGTCCGCAATTGTGAATTGGGAACCTCCTCAGACCGTGAAGCAACTCCGTAGTTTCCTCGGTCTCGCAAGCTATTGCCGAAGATTCGTTGAAAACTTTTGTAAGATTGCAAAGCCTCTCTCAAATCTTCTTCAGAAGCACGTCAAGTACGTTTGGTCTCCGGAGTGTGATATTTCTTTCAACACTTTGAAAGAGAAGTTGATCACTGCTCCAGTTCTGACTCCACCTGATGAATCCAAGCCGTACGAGGTCTTTTGTGATGCCTCTCTCCAAGGTCTCGGTGCAGTTTTGATGCAAGAGAAGAAAGTTGTTGCTTATACATCTCGCCAGTTGAAGCCTAATGAGAAGAACTACCCCACTCATGATCTCGAGTTGGCGGCAGTTGTGCATGCTCTGTTGACTTGGAGACATCTTCTATTGGGAAGAAAAGTGGACATTTTCACTGATCACAAGAGTCTCAAGTACATCTTCACCCAGCCTAATCTCAACCTCAGGCAAACTCGATGGGTCGAAATGATTCAAGAGTATAATCCGAGTATTGAGTACACTCCAGGCAAGTCTAATGTGATTGCTGACGCTTTGAGCAGGAAAGCGTATTGCAACAGTCTGATTCTTAAGCCTTATCAACCCGAGCTTTGTGAAGCTTTCCGCAAACTTAATCTGCAAGTTGTTCCTCAAGGTTTCCTCGCCAACCTTCAAGTCTCTCCTACCTTAGAAGACCAGATTCGCCAAGCCCAGCTTCTTGATGCTATGGTGAAAAAGGTGAAGATTGGGATTGCCAAGAGTCAGTCCAAGTACAAGTGCTACCGCCTTGATGACAAGGACACTCTCTTCTTCGAGGATAGTATTGTTGTGCCCAAAGGTGACCTCCGTAAAGTGATCATGAATGAGGCTCACAATTCTCTCCTCTCCATCCACCCTGGGAGCATGAAGATGTATCAGGACCTTAAGCAAGCTTATTGGTGGACTCGAATAAAGCGCGAGATCGCTCAATTCGTGAATGAATGTGATGTCTGCAGAAGAGTGAAGGCAGAACACCAAAGGCCAGCAGGTCTCCTCCAACCTCTTGCCATTCCAGAATGGAAATTTGACCACATTGAAATGGACTTCGTGACGGGTTTCCAAAGTCCAAGCGTGGCAATGATGCTATATTTGTTGTCATCGACAAGCTCACCAAAGTGGCTCACTTTCTGCCTACCAAAGAGTCGATCACTGCAGCTCAATTGGCGGAACTCTATACCTCTCGTATTGTCTCTCTGCACGGTATTCCTCAAGTGATCTCTTCAGACCGTGGCAGCATCTTTACCTCCAAGTTTTGGGATTCTTTTCAGAAGGCCATGGGCACTAACATCCGCTTCAGCACTGCTTTCCATCCTCAAACAAGCGGTCAAGTCGAGCATGTCAACCAGATTCTTGAAGATATGCTCAGGGCTTGTGTGATCTCCTTCGGCATGAAATGGGAGGATTGTCTTCCTTATGTTGAATTCTCCTACAATAACAGTTTTCAAGCAAGTTCGGGCAAGGCCCCTTTTGAAATTCTGTATGGCAGGAAGTGCCGTACCCCTCTCAACTGGTCTGAAACCGGTGAACGTCAGCTGCTGGGTAATGACTTAATCACAAAAGCAGAAGAAATGTGCAAAGTCATTCGTGATAACCTCAAAGCAGCCCAATCCCGCCAGAAGAGCTACTATGATAGTAAGCACCGTGATTCGGCTTTCGAGATCGGAGATCATGTTTACCTCCGTGTCTCTCCCATGAAAGGTACTCGTCGCTTCGGTATCAAAGGGAAGCCAGATACGTGGGACCTTTCAAGATTGTAAGCAAGAGAGGCGACCTCGCCTATCAACTCGAGCTTCCTTCAAACTTTGCAAATGTTCATGACGTGTTCCATGTCTCTCTGCTTCGAAAGTGCTTCAAGACTCCTGACCGCACTGTCAACTTCGAGGACATTGAGCTCCAAGAAGATCTCTCTTATCGCGAGCACCCAGTTGCTATTCTTGAAGAGACTGAACGCAAGACTCGCAACAAGTCAATCAAATTTCTCAAAGTCAAGTGGTCACACCATTCCGACCGTGAAGCTACCTGGGAACACGAGGATCACCTCCGTTCTGAGTACCCGGAGTTCTTTCAGTCCTAGATCTCGGGACGAGATCTTTTCGTAGTGGTGGAGTGTTGTAACACCCCGGATGTAACTTTCCCAATTTGTACTCCAACTCTTGCCGTTTCCGGTGTTAAGTTATATTTATTTCTCGGGTTCGGCTCTTTGTCTCCATGTGTTTTTTTCTTTGTCATCCATCTCATATCATGTCATCATGTGCATTGCATTTGCATACATGTTCGTCTCATGCATTCGAGCATTTTCCCCGTTGTCCGTTTTGCATTCTGGCGCTTCGTTTTCCTCCGGTGGTCATTTCTAGCTTTCTTTTGTCTGTGGGGATTAAACATTTCCGAATTGGACCGAGACTTGCCAAGCGACCTTGGTTTACTACCGGTAGACCTCCTGTCAAGTTTCGTATCATTTGGACTTCGTTTAATACTCCAACGGTTAACCGAGGGACCGAAAAGGCCTCGTGTGTGTTGCAGCCCAACACACCTCCAATTTGGCCCAAAACCCACAAAACTCCGCGCCATGCCCTAAAGCGTTCGATCTCGATCGCGTGGCCGAAAACCGCACCTCATTTGGACTCTCCTAGCTCCCTCTATGCCTATATATATCTCCCCCCATTCGAATCACGGACGAAACCCTAGCCCCTCTCCTCCTTCGACCGCCGGACAAAAATCCGGACGGCCGGACATTGTTCGCCGCCCTCCGCACCCAGTCAGCAGCCGCTACCTGTCCCCGGGGCGGGACCGCATCGCCGCCGCCGCGCCGGCCCGCCCAGGCCCACCGCGGGCCCCCTCCTCGCTCCATCCGGGCCGCGCCCGCGCCCCCGCAACGCCGCCCGCCTCCTCTTGCCGGCGCCGCCCCGCCGCCACGAGCCCGCCGCGCCGCCTCCCTGACGCCGCCCGCCGACGAGCCGCCGCTGCACGCCGCCGCCTCGGCTGCCGCGGGCCGCACGCCTCCGCCGCCCGCTGCGAGCCGCCCCGGCCATCGCCGGCCCCGGGCCGCGCCGGTCCGGCCTCCCCCACCTAGCCGACGCCGGCCTCCTCCTCCCCTCACGCCGGCGAGCTCCACCGGCTCCGGCGCCGGCCATCCTCGGAGATCGCGCTCCGGTGAACAGTGCCCGATCTAGATCCAGCTACAGTAACCCTAATTTTCGCGAGGTGGATTTTTTTCTAAGTCCTGAAATTAGTAGTCCAAGTTGCTATGTCCGAGGCTCCGTAACTTTGCATCTGTAGCTCCGATTCATGCATATAGCATATCAAAATGTTCGCCTCGACGAGTACATCATTTCATTCCATTGCGTCATTTTCATTTGAGCTCATCTTGATGCCCGAAATGCTGTTAGAAGGAGGCTTCGTGAGTTAATTGTCAGATCTGCTAGTTCATCTTAGACTTTTGTCATTTTTGCCATGATTATTGTGTGCATGCTATGCCTGTGAGTCCTTCATATGTTTTGTTAAGAATTTTGTCTTCTTTCCAGAGGTGCAACCCATGCATTTTTAGGATGTGTGTGGTGACTTGTGCAAGCTTGCAAAGTGAGGCACCCGGTAAATCTGTTTTCAGGGACTTAGTAGTTTTCACTAAGTCTGGGTTTATTTAGTTCATGATGCCATATGTTTGGCTGGTTTCCTAGTGATCCGTGCCTCGTTTGAGGATGATCAGTAAAGGAGTTTTGTTAATCATGATATGCTATATCCATCCATGTCTTTGTTTGCATTTTTGGAGCAACTTAGCTTGAGTCAATCGAGCTCTACTTTTGCTTCATTGTGAATCTGGGCAGATCGTCAACTCGTTTGCGATTTTGCCGATGCTATTGTAGTTGATCCGTGCATGCTATGCCATTGTTCTTGCCATGTCTAGCTAGAATTTTGTGCCTTCTTAATGGATGTATGCTTGCCTTGCCATGACTTGCACCATAGTGAGTGCATCGAGCTCGTTTACATGCCTTCGTGAGTTATATTTCAGCATGTCTCAGTTTTCACTAAGTCTGAAAACTGATTGTGTTTTAGCTATGTTCGTGTGCCCATTAGTATATTTTGTGAACCCTTTTGGCCTCAGGTCACTTTGGGTCTTTTGTTAAGCTTGTTGAGTAGCTCCATGCCATGTTCTTAATTGTCTTAATCAGGTCATGCATCATGTTGTTTTGCTGCTCCGAAGAGGGCTTCGTGATCTGAAATTTCAGACAAGTGTTAATTTCACTAAGTCTGGAATCTGTCTTGCATTTGCGTTTTTTCCATGCTTGTTTGAACCTCATAATGGATGAATTGGCCGTGGCTCAGTGCTAGTCTTTTCTTAAGCATCTTGTGTGCATCCCTGCCATGTATTTTTTTGTCATGTTGGGTGGCTGTAGCATGTTCATTTCGTTGCATTTAGATGCCTACTTGCTGTAAATTGCAGACCGGTGTCATTCTTAAAACGCTCGCCATTTCCAAACCGTAACTCCGATTCCGTTGATCTTTATATCGTTTTCAAGCGATTTCATCTCATCTTTTCAGTGGCACCCTTGGAATTCCAAGTTGAGGCCAGGTTCATGCATTTCCTGTCATATCTTGCATTTTGCATCCCGCATCGCATCCCGCATAGCATGTCAACTTTGCATTGTGTTGTTTGAGTTTGCACGTGGTTGATTGTATCCTTGTTGCTTGTTTATCTTGTTTGGGTAGAGCCGGGAGACGAGTCTGCTAACGAGGAGCCCGTTGAGTTTGCTCTTGAGGATCCAGTCAACTCTGACAACTGTGCAGGCAAGATGATCATACCCTCGAAATCACTACTATCTTTGCTATGCTAGTTTGCTCGCTCTTGCTATGCCAATGCTACGATGCCTACCATTTGCTTGTCAGCCTCCCAATTGCCATGTCAAACCTCTAACCCACCTTGTCCTAGCAAACCGTTGTTTGGCTATGTTATCGCTTTGCTCAGCCCCTCTTATAGCGTTGCTAGTTGCAGGTGAAGATTGGAGGCCGTTCCTCGTTGGAACATTTATTTACTTGTTGGGATATCATTATATTGCCATGTTATCTTAATGCATCTATATACTTGGTAAAGGGTGGAAGGCTCGGCCTCTCGCCTAGTGTTTTGTTCCACTCTTGCCGCCCTAGTTTCCGTCATATCGGTGTTATGTTCCCGGATTTTGCGTTCCTTACGCGGTTGGGTTATAATGGGAACCCCTTGATAGTTCGCCTTGATTAAAGCTTTTCCAGCAATGCCCAACATTGGTCTTACCATTTGCCACCTAGCCTCTTTTTCCCTCGGGTTTCCAGAGCCCGCGGGTCATCTTATTTAAACCCCCCGGGCCAGTGCTCCTCTGAGTGTTGGTCCAAACTAGAGTCCTGTGCAGCGCCCCCTCGGGGAAACTCGAGGTTTGGTTTTAGTTGTATGGAGCGCTCATCTGAGTGTGCCCTGAGAAAGAGATATGTGCAGCTCCTATCGGGATTTGTCGGCACATTCGGGCGGTGTTGCTGGTCTTGTTTTAACCTGTCGAAGTGTCTTGAGTTACCGAGATACCGAGTCTGATCAGAACGTCTTGGGAGGAGGTCTATTCCTTCGTTGACCGTGAGAGCTTGTCATGGGCTAAGTTGGGACTCCCCTGCAGGGATTGAACTTTCGAAAGCCATGCCCGCGGTTATGGGCAGATGGGAATTTGTTTATGTCCGGTTGTAGATAACTTGAACCTTAAGTAATTAAAATGAATCAACTGAGTGTGTTACCGTGATGGCCTCTTCTCAGCGGAGTCTTGGAAGTGGACACGGTGTTGGAGTAATGTTTGCGCAGGTTGACCCCTAGCTTCTCGCTCGTGCTTTGCCTCCTCTTCTCGCTCTCCTTTGCGTATAAGTTAGCCACCATATATGCTAGTCGCTTGCTGCAGCTCCACTTGTATTTGCCTTACCCTTCCTATAAGCTTAAATAGTCTTGATCACGAGGGTGCGAGATTGCTGAGTCCCTGTGGCTCACAGATACTATAACTCCAGATGCAGGTCCAGGTGTTTCCGCTCCAGGTGACGAGTACGAGCTCAAGTGGGAGTTCGACGAGGACTCTCAGCGTTACTATGTGTCTTTTCCTGATGATCAGTAGTGGTGCCTAGTTGGGGTTTGATTCGGGGCCTTGTCGCATGTTGGGTTTTCTTCTATTTTGGTGCCGTAGTCGGGCCATGAGTGTTTGTATGATGGATGTTATTCATGTACTTTGATGTGACGTGGCGAGTGTAAACCAACTATGTATCTCCCCTTTTATTCTATATATTGCATGGGATGTTTGTGATGATTGCCTAGCTTGCGACATTGCTTTCAATGCGGTTATGTCTCTAAGTCATGCCTCGACACGTGGGAGCTATAGCCGCATCGAGGGCGTTACATCGCAGCTTTGCGCCTTTATTGTTTTGCTTGCCATTTGCAAACCGTGCATCCGTTTCCGATGATCTTTATATCGATTTCGACCGAAATCAACTCATCTTTCCAGTAGCACTCTTGGTGTTCCTAGTTGAGGCCTAATTCAATATTTCCTTTCCAAAGCACGCATATGCATTGCATATCACATCCTGCATATCATGCCATGTTTGGCATCATGTTGCTTGTGCATTGCACCGTGGTTGATTGTGATTCCCTTTGTTTGTGTTCTTGCTTTGGGTAGAGCCGGGAGACGAGTACGTGATCGAGGAACCTGTTGAGAACGTTTACGAGGATCAAGCTTACGTCAACTCGGAGAACTTTGCAGGCAAGATGACCATACCCTAGAAATTACTTCTATCTTTGCTTGCTAGATGCTCACTCTTGTGCTATGCCTATGCTACGATACCTACCACATGCTTTACCATGCCTCCCATATTGCCATGTCAAACCTCTAACCCACCTTGTCCTAGCAAACCGTTGTTTGGCTATGTTACCGCTTCGCTCAGCCCCTCTTATAGCGTTGCTAGTTGCAGGTGAAGATTGGAGTTCGTTCCTTGTTGGAACATGTTTATTGTTGGGATATCATTATTATATCGTGTCTACTTTAATGCATCTATATACTTGGTAAAGGGTGGAAGGCTCGGCCTTATGCCTGGTGTTTTGTTCCACTCTTGCCGCCCTAGTTTCCGTCATACCGGTGTTATGTTCCTTGATTTTTGCGTTCCTTACACGGTTGGGTTATAATGGTAACCCCTTGACAGTTCGCCTTGAATAAAACTCCTCCAGCAAGGCCCAACCTTGGTTTTACCATTCGCCACCTAGCTTTTTTCCCTTGGGTTTCGCGGACTCAAGGGTCATCTTTATTTTAAACCCCCGGGCCAGTGCTTCTCTAAGTGTTGGTCCAACCCAGAGCACCGTGCGGGGCCGTCCCTTGGCAACTTGGGTTACGTTGGCTCCCGTATGCTTAGCTTATCCGGTGTGCCCTGAGAACGAGATATGTGCAATTCCTATCGGGATTTGTCGGCACAACAGGTGGTCTTGCTGGTTTAGTTTTACCATTGTCAAGGTGTCTTGTAACCGGGATTCCGAGTCTGATCGGGTTGTCTTGGGAGAAGGAATATCCTTCGTTGGCCGTGAGAGCTTGTGATGGGCTAAGTTGGGACACCCCTGCAGGGATTTGAACTTTCGAAAGCCGTGCCCGCGGTTATGGGCAGATGGGAATTTGTTAATGTACGGTTGTAGAAAACCTAAAACTTAACTTAATTAAAATGAATCAACAGAGTGTGTGGCCGTGATGGTCTCTTTTCGGCGGAGTCCGGGAAGAGAACACGGTCTCGTGTTATGCTTGAACATAGGTTGTTCTAGGATCACTTCTTGATCATAGATTCTCGACCATGCCTTTGCCTTCTCTTCTCGCTCTCTTTTGCGTATGTTAGCCACCTTATATGCTAGTGCTTGCTGCAACTCCATCTCATACCTTTTACCCTACCTATAAGCTTAAATAGTCTTGATCGCGAGGGTGTGAGATTGCTGAGTCCCCGTGACTCATAGATTCCTTCCAAAAACAGATGCAGGGACCGCTGATACCGTTCCAGGAGATACGACTAAGCTCAAGTGGGAGTTCGATGAGGACTTAGGACGATACTACGTTTCCTTTCCAGATGATCAGTAGTGGAGCCCAGTTGGGGCGATCAGGGACATTATGCATTTGGGGTTGTCTTTATTTTGGTTCCGTAGTCGGACCTTGACTGTATCTGGATGATTGTAATGTTATATTTATGCTATTGTTTGAAGTGGTGATTGTAAGCCAACTATGTACCTCTTTTCTTATTCAGTACATGGGATGTGTAAAGATTACCCCTCTTGCGACATTGCTTACAATGCGGTTATGCCTCTAAGTCGTGCTTCGACACGTGGGAGATATAGCCGCATCGTGGGCGTTACAGCTGCTTATTAGTACCACCAACATGGTTATGGGATGATGAGTACTATAATTATGGTTATGTAATGACTACTATTAGATCAATGATCTAGTAATATCTGAATTATGGTTATGTAATGTACCTATTTAGCATTAAGCACTATCATGTAATATGGTACTTATTAGTTATGGTTATGTATGGATCTTCCAGTTATGCTGAATCTGATGTTGTTGGTTGGTTTTGTCAATGCCGAGAGACCCTAGACTCACTTGCTAGTTTTGTCGATGCCGAGAGACCCTAGACTCACTTGGTTGGTTTTGTCAATGACGAGAGACCCTACACTCACTTGGGTGGGTTTATCGATGTCGAGTGACCCTAGACTCACTTTGGTGGGTTTCTCGCCGAGTGACCCTAGACTCACTTTCATGGGTTTCTAGACGTCGAGTGACCCTAGACTCACTTTGGTGGGTTTCTCGACGCCGAGTGACCCTAGACTCACTTTGGTGGGTTTCTCGACGTCGAGTGACCCTAGAGTCACTTTGGTGGGTTTCTCGACGCCGAGTGACCCTAGACTCACTTTGGTGGGTTTCTTGACATCGAGTGACCCTAGACTCACTTTGGTGGGTTTATCGATGCCGAGTGACCCTAGACTCACTTTGGTGGGTTTCTCGACGTCGAGTGACCCTAGACTCACTTTGGTCGGTATCTCGACGTCGAGGGACCCTAGACTCACTTTGGTCGGTTTCTCGACGCCGAGGGACCCTAGAATCATAGTAAGCATCATCATCACCAGAGTCACCAACATTTAAGATAAACATCCAAGTTTTCACAGCCAACAATGGTTCAAAGCCAACATAGGCATCATATGTTCTGAAAGCCAACAAAGGCATAATATAGTTGAAAGCCAACAATGGCATCATAGGTTCTGAAAGCCAACAAAGGCATAATCTAGTTGAAAGCCAACAATGTCATCATAGGTTCTGAAAGCCAACAACGGCATAATCTAGTTCGCAGCCAACACAAACGCATCACAAGCCAACAAAGACAAAGGCATCTAGTTCCCAGAAGCATAGAAGTACTCTTTCAAGTTGTATGAAGTCCTTTTTCTTCCACTTTGTCTTGGTGCTTGAAAAGTTGACCTGTTTCCTACAGCAGAGGTAGAGGCCGTACCAGCAGTGGTAGCTTTCTTCCTGGGAGACCTCCTTGGAGGAGCAACATGTGTAGTGGCAGCAGGTGTAGCTTTCTTCCTGGGAGATCTCCTTAGAGGAGCAACAGGTGTAGTGGCAGCAGGTGTAGGAGCAATAGTTGATGGAGATGGCCTCTTCCTTGCTGGTGCAGCAGTAGATGAAGATGACCTCTTCCTTGGTGGTGCAGCAGTTGTAGATGCATTTGTTTATTGAAGTAGAAGCCTGTGACCTATTTGGCTGCATTTCAAAAACAGTTAAGGCTTGCGAGTTACAATGGAGACAAAATAAAGAGAATTGAGGTGCTACTATAACTAACCTGATGCTGGTTTATTCTCATAGCAGGAGCTGGGTTGAGGGGCTTGGAGCAAACATTGTATCTATGCCCTACAAGTTTGCAGTTGCTGCAAGTAATATATGCCATCCTAGATGTATCTCTTGGCGCTGGCTTCTCAAATTGGGGTTTCCTCCTCTTTGTTTGTTGCTTCCCAACCTTGTCTTTGAATACTGGAGGCTCTATGTCCTGAGTTCTTGTCCTTGGCCACAAGTTTGGACCAGGCATAGGAAATATGATTTGTGAAAATGTTTTTTTATACATTTCCTTTTTGAAGAAATCAGCCACAAAGTCCTCTGGCTGCAACTTAGCTTTCACTATTGCATAAACTGCATGATGGCAAGGCATAGAAGTCATATCCCATTTCCTACATCCACATGTTCTGTCCAGCAAGTTCACTGAGTAGGTGTTTTCTCCACTAGTCACTTGGTAAATGTTAGGACCAACCATCAAAGTCTGGCACCACCTTGAGTTGTACTTTGTCTCCTCTACATTTCAGCATAGGTAGGGAAAATCTCCCAATTTGCTGTCTCTGTCTTTGTTCTATTCTTGTTAAATTTGACCATCAATTTTGTCCTAATTCCTTCTATCATGGTCACTATTGGCTTGCCTCTGACATCTAATATCATTTTATTAAACGCCTCACTGATGTTGTTCACTACTAGGTCAGTTTTGCAATTAAAATCCATAGCATGCCTTAAGTATGAACAGGTATTTTGTGAAGCCATGTTCAAGCAGGCTTACACTCTCTTTTCAAAGCATTTATTGCATCAAGGTGTTCATTCTCAGTATAAGAGTAGCTAGCTGCATCCATGTGTTTCTTTAATTCATCACCTCTAAAACCAGCTGTTTGGAAATTCTGATAGATATGTCTAAGGCAGAATCTTTGTGGATAATTGGGGAAAACATGGTTTATTGCATTTAAAAGCCCTTGTTTGAAACAATGGGAAATAAAGCTAAGCATTGGTCCTATGAAACAATGAAACAATGAAGCTAGAGCAATGTGCATATGAAACCATGAAACCTAGTGCAATATTGTATGATAAGAGAAGTTTACCTTTTGCCTATCAGAGATGATGGTATAATAACCAAACTTCCCACTTTCTCCATCAAGTGCATCTTTAAATTGTGTTAAGAACCATGTCCAGCTGTCTTTGTCCTCTTTGTCAACAACTCCAAATGCTATAGGGTAGATATTATTGTTCCCATCACTTCCTGTTGCAGCAAGGATCTGTTTACCTGTTGACAGCTTGATAAAACAACCATCTACCCCTGCAAAGCTGACAATTGTGAGAAGATAGTGTATATAATATGAGCACATAAACAATTCACAACTTAGTAAATGAAATGTACCTATGAATGGCTTGCATCCATTCAAAAACCCTTCTTTGCAAGCACTTAGACAGAAAAAGAGGCCATGAAACCTAGGATTTTTTTCTTGGGTGCTCTGGTAGATGCCTAGTAGTCATACCACATCTAGAGCCTGGGTTTGTATCCAACACAGCCTGCAAATAATCTCTTATTCTAGTGTATTGTCCTCTCTGATCTCCTTCGACAACCTTTAATGCTTGCTTTCTAGCCCTGTAGGCCATATGGGTGGACATCTCTATTCCATATTTCTTCTTTAGTGTCTGCATTATTGTGGTGACTGGTGTGCCAATATCAACTCTCATCATTGCCTCACACTAGTGTGCAACCCATTTTGCAATGACCTTGGTGTTCTCTCCTACTGCTGGGCATGTGCGCACAAAATTTGCCTTCCTTATGCAAAAAGTAGTCTCATTTGCAACAACAGAAGCTGCAATAAAGAAAGGGCATTTTGTATTTGTGCACACAACTATGATGCTGTCATTGCAGTTTTCATGGAACTCATAATTCCTATTCCGAGTTATGTGCAATGTCTGAATTGCTCTCCTAAACTGATACACAGAGGAAACAAAGTTTTCTGCAAAACTGCTCCTCTGGGTTCTCTCTCTCCTCACTGTACCAGATCCTTGGCAAAGATCTCACTGAACTGCTCCTGGTTCGGTTGCTCATATTTGTAACTCGAAATAGGGGCTACGGATTAAACGAAGATTGGCTAAGGATGAGGTGATGATGCGTGTCGGGAATGGTTCCAAGGTCGTTGTGATCGCCGTCGGCACGCTACCTCTACATCTACCTTCGGGATTAGTTTTAGACCTGAATAATTGTTATTTGGTGCCTGATACGTCTCCGTCGTATCTACTTTTTGAAACACTTTTGCCCTTGTTTTGGACTCTAACTTGTATGATTTGAATGGAACTAACCCGGACTGACGCTGTTTTCAGCAGAATTTTTTTTGACAGAAAGACTGTAAGGGAACCCCTTACAGTATAATTTGTGCAACAAACCCAAATTACAAGTACCATGCCTTAAACCTGGGTGGGTGGGAAGGCATCAGCCCCTTCCCACCACTAGGCTATGCCTTAGTCTGCTGTTTTCAGCAGAATTGCCATGGTGTTGTTTTATGTGCAGAAAAACAAATATTCTCGGAATGGCCTGAAACTCCACGGAACATCTTAGAAATAATAATAAAAAATCCTCGCCAAAGATGAAGACCAGGGGGCCCACATCCTGTCCACAAGGGTGGGGGGTGCACCCCCCCTCTAGGGCGCGCCCCCTACCTCATGGTCCCCCTGGATGCCCTCCGATGCCAACTCCAACTCTATATATTTGCTTTCGGAGAGAAAAAAATCAAAGAGAAGAAATCATCGCGTTTTACGATACGGAGCCGCCACCAAGCCCAAAAACCTCTCAGGAGGGCTGATCTGGAGTCCGTTCGGGGCTCCGGAGAGGGGGATTCGTCGCCGTCGTCATCATCAACCATCCTCCATCACCAATTTCATGATGCTCACCGCCGTGCGTGAGTAATTCCATCATAGGCTTGCTGGATGGTGCTGGGTTGGATGGGATTTATCATGTAATCGAGTTAGTTTTGTTAGGGTTTGATCCCTAGTATCCATTATGTTCTCAGATTGATGTTGCTATGACTTTGCTATGCTTAATGCTTGTCACTAGGGCCCGAGTGCCATGATTTTAGATCTGAACCTATTATGTTTCTATGAATATATGTGAGTTCTTGATCCTATCTTTCAAGTCTATAGTCACCTACTATGTGTTATGATCCGGCAACCCCGAAGTGACAATAATCGGGACCACTCTCGGTGATGACCATAGTTTGAGGAGTTCATGTATTCATTATGTGCTAATGCTTTGTTCCGGTTCTCTATTAAAAGGAGGCCTTAATATCCCTTAGTTTCCAATAGGACCCCGCTGCCACGGGAGGGTAGGACAAAAGATGTCATGCAAGTTCTTTTCCATAAGCACGTTTGACTATATATGGAATGCATGCCTACATTATATTGATGAATTGGAGCTAGTTCTGTGTCACCCTATGTTATGACTGTTACATGATGAACCGCATCCGGCATAATTATCCATCACCGATCTGGTGCCTACGAGTTTTCCATATACTGGTTCTTGCTTATTTACTTTCCCGCTGCTACTGTTACAATCACTACAAAATACCAAAAACATTACTTTTGCTGTCTTTACTTTTGTTGCTGCTACCACCACTATCATATTACTTTGCTACTAAACACTTTGCTGCAGATACTAAGTTTCCAGGTGTGGTTGAATTGACAACTCAGCTGCTAATACTTGAGAATATTCTTTGGCTCCCCTTGTGTCGAATCAATAAATTTGGGTTGAATACTCTACCCTCGAAAGCTGTTGCGATCCCTACACTTGTGGGTTATCAGTGCCAGCGTTGAGCATGAACATTATATCTAGATCTTGTTTGATGCGAGATGGTTATTCATTTAAATTTGAGAATAATGGTTGTTCCATTTATATCAGTAATATCTTTTATGGCCATGCACCCTTGAAGAGTGGTCTATTTTTGTTGAATCTTGATTGTGGTGATACACATATTCATAATATTGATGCCAAAAGATGCAAAGTGCATAATGATAGTGCAACATATTTGTGGCACTGCCGTTTAGGTCATATTGGTGTAAAACGCATGAGGAAACTCCATGCAGATGTGCTTTTGGAATCACTTGATTATGAATCATTTGATACTTGTGAACCATGCCTCATGGGCAAGATGACTAAAACTCTGTTCTCCATAAGAATGGAGCGAGCTAATGACTTATTGGAAATAATACATACCGATGTATGCGGTCCGATGAGTATTGAGGCTCGTGGCGGGTATCATTTTTTCTGACCTTCACACATGATTTGAGCTGATATGGGTATATCTACTTAATGAAACACAAGTCTGAAACATTTGAAAAGTTCAAATAATTTCAGAGTGAAGTGGAGAATCATCGTGACAAGATAATAAAGTTTCTACGATCTGATCGCGGAGGCGAATATTTGAGTTACGAGTTTGGCCTTCATTTAAAACAATGTGGAATAGTTTCACAACTCACACCACCAGGAACACCACAGCGTAATGGTGTGTCCGAACATCGTAACCGTACTTTACTAGATATGGTGCGATCTATGATGTCTCTTACCGGTTTGCCTTTATTATTTTGGGGTTATGCATTAGAGACAATTGCATTCACATTAAATAGGGCACCGTCTAAATCCGTTGAGACGACACCGTATGAATTGTGGTTTGGCAAGAAACCTAATATGTTGTTTCTTAAAGTTTGGGGTTGCGATGCTTATGTGAAAAAGCTTCAGCCTGATAAGCTCGAACCCAAATCGGAGAAGTGCATCTTCATAGGATACCCAAAAGAAACTGTTGGGTACACCTTCTACCACAGATATGTAGGCAAGATCTTTGTTGCTAAGAATGGATCCTTTCTAGAGAAGGAGTTTCTCTCGAAAGAAGTGAGTGGGAGGAAAGTAGAACTTGATGAGGTAATTGTACCTTCTCCCGAATTGGAAAGTAGCTCATCACAGAAAACTGCTCCCGTGATGCCTACACCAACTAGAGAGGAAGCTAATGATAATGATCATGAAACTTCAGATCAAGTTACTACCGAACTTCGTAGGTCAACCAGAGCATGTTTCACACCAGAGTGGTACGATAATCCTGTTATGGAAGTCATGTTACTAGACCATGACGAACCTACGAACTATGAAGAAGCTATGATGAGCCCAGATTCCGATAAATGGCTTGAGGCCATGAAATCTGAGATAGGATCCATGTATGAGAACAAAGTGTGGACTTTGGTTGACTTGCCCGATGATCGGCGAGCCATAGAGAATAAATGGATCTTCAAGAAGAAGACTGATGCTGATGGTAATATTACTATCTACAAAGCTCGACTTGTTGCAAAAGGTTTTCGACAAGTTCAAGGAGTTGACTATGATGAGACTTTCTCACCTGTAGCGATGCTTAAGTCTGTCCGAATCATGTTAGCAATTGCCGCATTTTATGATTATGAAATCTGGCAAATGGACGTCAAAACTGCATTCCTTAATGGATTTCTTAAAGAAGAGTTGTATATGATGCAACTAGAAGGTTTTATCGATCATAAAGGTGCTAACAAAGTGTGCAAGCTCTAGTGATCCATCTATGGACTGGTGCCAGCCTCTCGGAGTTGGAATATATGTTTGATAAGGTGATCAGAGCATATGGTTTTATACAGACTTTCAGAGAAGCCTGTATTTACAAGAAAGTGAGTAGGAGCTCTATATAATTTCTAATATTATATGTGGATGACATATTATTAAGTTGGAAATGATATAGAATTTCTGTATAGCATAAAAGGATACTTGAAGAAATTTTTTTCAATGGAAGACCTCGGTGAAGCTACTTATATATTGGGCATCAAGATCAATAGAGATAGACCAAGACGCTTAATTGGACTTTCACAAAGCACATACCTTGATTAAGTTTTGTAGAAGTTCAAAATGGATCAGTCAAAGAAAGGGTTCTTGCATGTGTTACAAGGTGTGAAATTGAATCAGACTCAATGTCCGACCATTGCAGAAGATAGAGAGAAAATGAAAGTCATTCCCTATGCCTCAGCCATAGGTTCTATCATGTATGCTATGTTGTGTACCAGACCTGATGTGTGCCTTGCTATAAGTTTAGCAGGGAGGTACCAAAGTAATCCAGGAGTGGGTCACTGGACAGCGGTCAAGAACATCCTAAAGTACCTGAAAAGTACTAAGGATATGTTTCTCCTTTATGGAGGTGACAAAGAGCTCATCGTAAATGTTTACGTCGATGCTAGCTTTGACACTGATCCGGCTGAGTCTAATTCACAAACCGGATACATATTTATATTGAATGGTGGAGCTGTAAGTTGGTGCAGCTCCAAGCAAAGCGTCGTGGCAGGATCTACGTGTGAAGCGGAGTACATAGCTGCTTCGGAAGAAGCAAATGAAGGAGTTCATATCCGATCTATGTGTAATACCTAGTGCATCGGGTCTAATGAAAATCTTTTGTGACAATACTGGAGAAATTGCCTTAGCTAAGGATCCATATTTCACAAAAGAACTAAACACATCAAGAGACGCTTCAACTCCATCCGTGATCAAGTCAAGGAGGGAGACATAGAGATTTGCAAAATACATATGGATTTGATTGTGGAAGACCCATTGACTAAGACTCTTCCACGAGCAAAACATGATCAGCACGAAGACTCCATGGGTGTTAGAATCATTACAATGTAATCTAGATTATTGACTCTAGTGCAAGTGGGCGACTGAAGGAAATATGCCCTAGAGGCAATAATAAAGTTTTTTATTTTATATTTCCTTATTCATGATAAATGTTTATTATTCATGTTAGAATTGTATTAACCGGAAACTTGATACATGTGTGGATACATAGACAAAACACCATGTCCCAAGTAAGCCTCTACTAGACTAGCTCGTTAATCAAAGATGGTTAAGTTTCCTAACCATAGACATGTGTTGTCATTTTATGAACGGGGGTCACATCATTAGGAGAATGATGTGACAGACAAGACCCATCCGTTAGCTTAGCACTATGATCGTTTAGTTTATCGCTATTGCTTTCTTCATGACTTATACATGTTCCTCAGACTATGAGATTATGTGATACGTCTCCAACGTATCTATAATTTTTGATTGTTCCATGCTATTATATTATCTATTTTGGGTGTTTAATGAGCTTTAATATGCACTTTTATATTATTTTTGGGACTAACCTATTAACTAAAGGCCCAGTGCAAATTGCTGTTTTTTGCCTATTTCAGTGTTTCGCAGAAAAGGAATATCAAATGTTTCAAAACCTTTGCGAGGATCTTTCTTGGAACAAACGCAACCCTGGAGACTTGGAGTACAAGCCTGGAAGTCCGTGAAGCTTCCATGAGGCAGGGGTGCGCCTAGGGGGGTAGGTGTGCCCCCACCCTTGTGGGCCCCACGGAGCTCCACGGACCTACTTCTTTCGCCTATATATACTCTTATACCCTGAAAACATCCAAGGGAGCCAAGAAACCACTTTTCCACCGCCGGAACCTTCTGTACCTGTGAGATCCCATCCGGGGGGCTTTTCCGGTGCTCTGCCGGAGGGGGGTTCGATCACGGAGGGCTTCTATATCAACACCATAGCCTCTCCGATGATGTGTGTGTGGTTTACCATAGACCTTCGGGTCCATAGTTATTAGCTAGATGGCTTCTTATCTTTCTTTGGTTCTCAATACAAAGTTCTCCTCGATGTTCTTGGAGATCTATTCGATGTAATACTCTTTTGAGGTGTGTTTGTCGAGATCCGATGAATTGTGGGTTTATGAATTTGATTATCTATGAATATTATTTGGTTCTTCTCTGAATTCTTATATGAATTATTTGATATCTTTGCAAGTATCTTCGAATTATCGGTTTAGTTTGGCCTACTAGATTGATCTTTCTTGCAATGGGAGGAGTGCTTAGCTTTGGGTTCAATCTTGTGGTGTCTTTTCCCAGTGACAGCAGGGGCAGCAAGGCACGTATTGTATTGTTGCCATCGAGGACAAAAAGATGGGGTTTATATCATATTGCTTGAGTTTATCCCTCTACATCATGTCATCTTGCCTAATGCGTTACTCTGTTCTTATGAACTTAATACTCTAGATGCATGATGGATAGCGGTTGATGTGTGGAGTAATAGTAGTAGATGCAGAATCGTTTCGGTCTACTTGACACGAACGTGATGCCTATATTCATGATCATTGCCTTAGATATCATCATAACTATGCGCTTTTATATCAATTGCTCGGCAGTAATTTGTTCACCCACCGTAATACTTGGTATCACGAGAGAAGCCACTAGTGAAACCTATGGCCCCTGGGTCTACTTTACATCTTATAAGTTTCCGATCTATAGTTCTAGTTTACTATTTTGCAATCTTTATTTTCCAATCTATACAACAAAAATACCAAAAATATTTATCTTATTATCTTTATCAGATCTCACTTTTGCAAGTGGCCGTGAAGGGATTGACAACCCCTTAATCGCGTTGGTTGCAAGGTTCTTGATTGTTTGTGTAGGTACTAGGCGACTTGCGTGTAGTCTCCTACTGGATTGATACCTTGGTTCTCAAAAACTGAAGGAAATACTTACGCTACTTTGCTGCATCACCCTTCCCTCTTCAAGGGAAAACGAACGCATGCTCAAGAGGTAGCATTATGCAACTTCCGAATACAGGAGGAACACCTTGTGTGCTATGAAACATCACAACGTAACTGGTGATTATAAAGATGTTTTACAGCTATCTCCGAAGGTGTTTGTTGGGTTGGCATAGATCGAGATTAGGATTTGTCACTCTGAGTATCGGAGATGTATCTCTGGGCCATCTTGGTAATACACATCATAAGAAGCCTTGCAAGCAAAGTGACTAATGAGTTAGTTGCGGGATGATGTATTATGGAACGAGTAAAAGAGACTTGCCGGTAACGAGATTGAACTAGGTATGAAGATACCTACGATCGAATCTCGGGAAAGTAACATACCGATGGACAAAGGGAATAATGTATGTTGTCATTACGGTTTGACCGATAAATATCTTCGTAGAATATGTAGGAACCAATATGAGCATCCAGATTCCACTATTGGTTATTGACCGGAGAGGTGTCTCGGTCATGTCTACATAGTTCTCGAACCCGTAGGGTCCGTACGCTTAACGTTTGATGACAATTTTGTATTATATGAGTTATGTGATTTGGTTACCAACTATTGTTCGGAGTCTCGGATGAGATTACGGACATGACGAGGAGTCTCGAAATGGTCGAGAGGTAAAGATTGATATATAGGACGGTAGTATTCGGACATGGAAGTGTTCCGGAGGGTACAAGGTATATACCAGGTCACCGAAAGGGGTTCCGGGCACCCCCCGGCAAAGATATGGGCCTAATTGGCCAAGAGGGGAAACACAACAGCTAGCAAGGGCTGTTGTCCCCCCATATGGGCCGCACCAGAGGAGAAAGGAAAAGAGGGAAAAGAGAAGGAAGGGGAGGGATTCGTCCTCGTGTTTCCCTCCCTCCTCTTTCCTTTCCCCTCCGGTGAAAGAGGAAAGTATTGGGGAACACAGTAATTTCAAAAAAATTCCTACGCACACGCAAGATCTATCTAGATGATGCATAGCAACGAGAGGGTAAGAGTGTTGTCTACGTACCCTCGTAGACCGTAAGCGGAAGCGTTATGACAACGCGGTTGATGTAGTCGAACGTCTTCATGATCCGACTGATCCTAGCATCGAAGGTACGGCACCTCCGTGATCTGCACACGTTTAGCTCGGTGACGTCCCACGAACTCTAGATTCAGCTGAGTGTCGAGGGAGAGTTTCTTCAGCATGACGGCGTGATGACGGTGATGATGAAGCTACGAGAACAGGGTTTCGCCTAAGCACCGCTATGATATGACCGAGGTGGATTATGGTGGAGGGGGCCATCGCACACGGTTAAGACAACGATCAACTTGTGTGTCTATGGGGTGCCCCTCCCCCGTATATATAGGAGTGGAGGAGGGGGAGGGCCGGCCCTCTATGGCGCGCCCTAGGGGAGTCCTACTCCCACCGGGAGTAGGATTCCCCCCTTCCAAGTAGTAGGAGTAGGAAAGAAGGAAGGAAAGGGGGTCCGCCCCACCCAATTCGGATTGGGCTAGGGGGCGCGCCTCCCACATTTTCCCTTCCTCCCCTCTATTCCACTAAGGCCCAATAAGGCCCATATACTCCCCGGGGGGTTCCGGTAACCTCCTGGTACTCCGGAAAATGCGTGAACTCATCCGGAACCATTCCGATGTCCAAACATAGGCTTCCAATATATCAATCTTTATGTCTCAATCATTTCAAGACTCCTCTTCATGTCCGTGATCAAATCCGGGACTCCGAACTACCTTCGGTACATCAAAACACATAAACTCATAATACCGATCGTCACTGAACGTTAAGCGTGCGGACCCTACAGGTTTGAGAACTATGTAGACATGACCGAGACTCATCTCCGGTCAATAAACAATAGCGGAACCTGGATGCTCATATTGGTTCCTACATATTCTACGAATATCTTTATCGGTCAAACCGCACAACAACATACGTTGTTCCCTCTTTCATCGGTATGTTACTTGCCCGAGATTCGATCGTCGGCATCTCAATACCTAGTTCAATCTCGTTACCGGCAAGTCTCTTTACTCGTTCCGTAATGCACCATCCCGAAACTAACTCATTAGTTACATTGCTTGCAAGGCTTATAGTGATGTGCATTACCGAGAGGGCCCAGAGATACCTCTCCAATACTCGGAGTGACAAATCCTAATCTCGATCTATGCCAACTCAACAAACACCATCGGAGACACCTGTAGAGCATCTTTATAGTCACCTAGTTACGTCGTGATGTTTGATAGCACACTAAGTGTTCCTCCGATATTCGGGAGTTGCATGATCTCATAGTCATAGGAACATGTATAAGTTATGGAGAAAGCAATAGCAACAAACTAAACGATCATCGTGCTAAGCTAACGGATGAGTCAAGTCAATCACATCATTCTCTAATGATGTGATCCCGTTAATCAAGTGACAACTCTTGTCTATGGTTAGGAAACATAACCATCATTGATTCAACGAGCTAGTCAAGTAGAGGCATACTGGTGACACTCTATTTTTCTATGCATTCACACATGTACTAAGTTTCTGGTTAATACAATTCTAGCATGAATGGTAAACATTTATCATGATATAAGGAAATATAAATAACAACTTTATTATTGCCTCTAGGGCATATTTCCTTCAGTCTCCCACTTGCACTAGAGTCAATAATCTAGATTGCATTGTAATGATTCTAACACCCATAGAGTCTTGGTGCTGATCATGTTTTGCTCATGAGAGAGGCTTAGTCAACGGGTCTGCAACATTCATATCCGTATGTATTTTGAAAATCTCTATGTCTCCCTCTTTGACTTGATCGTGGATGGAATTGAAACGTCTCTTGATGTGCTTGGTTCTCTTGTGAAATCTGGATTCCTTTGCCAAGGCAATTGCACCAGTATTGTCACAAAAGATTTTCATTGGACCCGATGCACTAGGTATGACAGCTAGATCGGATATGAACTCCTTCATCCAGACCCCTTCATTTGCTGCTTCAGAAGCAGCTATGTGCTCCGCTTCATACGTAGATCCCGCCACGACGCTCTTCTTGGAACTGCACCAACTGGCAACTCCACCATTTAATAAAAATATGTATCCGGTTTGTGATTTAGAGTCATCAGGATCAGTGTCAAAGCTTGCATCAACGTAACGGTTTACGACGAGCTCTTTGTCACCTCCATAAACGAGAAACATATCCTTAGTCCTTTTCAGGTATTTCAGGATGTTCTTGACCGCTGTCCAGTGATCCACTCCTTGATTACTTTGGTACCTCCCCGCTAAACTAATAGCAAGGCACACATCAGGTCTGGTAAACAACATTGCGTACGTGATAGAACCTACGGCTGAAGCATAGGGAATGACTTTTATTTTCTCTCTATCTTCTACAGTGGTCGGGCATTGAGTCTGACTCAAATTAACACCATGTAACACAGGCAAGAACCCTTTCTTTGCTTGATCCATTTTGAACTTGTTCAAAACTTTATCAAGGTATGTGCTTTGTGAAAGTCCAATTAAGCGTCTTGATCTATCTCTATAGATCTTGATGCCCAATATATAGGCAGCTTCACCGAGGTCTTTCATTGAAAAATTCTTATTCAAGTATCCTTTTATGCTATTCAGAAATTCAGTATCATTTCCGATCAGCAATATGTCATCTACAGATAATATTATAAATGCCAAAGAGCTCGCACTCACTTTCTTGTAAATACATGCTTCTCCAAAAGTCTGTATAAACCATATGCTTTGATCACACTATCAAAGCGTATATTCCAACTCCGAGAGGCTTGCACCAGTCCATAAATGGATCACTGGAGCTTGCACACTTTGTTAGCACCTTTTGGATCGACAAAACCTTCTGGTTGCATCATATACAACTCTTATTTAAGATATCCATTAAAGAATGTAGTTTTGACATCCCTTTGCCAAATTTCATAATCATAAAATGCAGCAATTTCTAACATGATTCGGACGGACTTATGCATCGCTACGGGTGAGAAGGTCTCATCATAGTCAACTCCTTGAACTTGTCGAAAACCTTTTGCAACAAGTCGAGCTTTGTAGACAGTAACATTACCGTCAGCATCAGTCTTCTTCTTGAAGATCCATTTATTCTCTATGGCCTGCCGGTCATCATGCAAGTCAACCAAAGTCCACACTTTGTTCTCATACATGGATCCCATCTCAGATTTCATGGCCTCAAGCCATTTTGCGGAATCTGGGCTTATCATCGCTTCCTCATAGTTCGTAGGTTTGTCATGGTAAAGTAACATGACCTCCAGAATAGGATTACCGTACCACTCTGGTGCGGATCTTACTCTGGTTGAACTACGAGTGTCGGTGTCAAAACCGGAGGATCTCGGGTAGGGGGTCCCGAACTGTGCGTCTAGGCGGATGGTAACAGGAGGCAGGGGACACGATGTTTACCCAGGTTCGGGCCCTCTTGATGGAGCTAATACCCTACGCCCCGCTTGATTGTTCTTGATAATATGAGTAGTACAAGAGTTGATCTACCACGAGATCAAAGAGGCTAAACCCTAGAAGCTAGCCTGTGGTATGATTGTTGTTGTTGGTCCTACGGACTAAACCCTTCGGTTTATATAGACATCGAAGGGGGCTAGAGTTACACAGAGTCGGTTACAAGGAAGGAGATCTACATATCCGTACTGCCAAGCTTGCCTTCCAAGCCAGGGAGAGTCCCATCCGGACACGGGACGAAGTCTTCAATCTTGTATCTTCATAGTCCAACAATCCGGCCAAAGGATATAGTCCGGCTATCCGGATAACCCCTAAAAAGAATTCTTGGAACGGGTTCCTGCTGCATGTCTGCGCCTGTGTCTCTGTTGTGCCGTATCTTGGACGGGTGTAGCACGATGGTCATCTGTAAAAGAGAGGAACTTAGTGGAAAAGTTGTCGTGCAAAAGGTAGGTTATACTAAATAAACCATGTACAGTTCAAGATGAGTAAAGTTGAGCCAAATTGTCACTTGTTCACATGTGTTGAGCCCCTTGTATTGTTGTAGGGGTATAGCCATCAAACCTGTATCAATTACATATAGCTACACCGGACTCGTCTAACCATGTCCGTGGTCTTAACAACCTGTCAGATGCTCTAGTTGGTGAGGCCGTCTAGTGTGCGGCTGCCAAGGCAGCCGCACGGTTTTCCGCGCGCAAGGAGCGCTCAATATTTCCATTTACTGTAATGATGCCACGTGGACCGGGCATATTAAGCATGAGAGAAGCGTAATGCGGTATTGTGTTAAAGCGAGCGAAAGCTTCGCGTCCCAGTAGTGCTTGATAGCCACTTTGGAACTGAGCGATGTGGAAGGTTAAATTTTCGCTGCGGAAGTTATCGGGAAAGCCAAATATAACCTCTAGTAGCAGGGAGCCCGTACAATGGGCTTCTGGGCCTGGCGTTACTCCTTTAAAGGTAGTATTGCTATGGCTGATTTTTGTTGGGTCTATCCCCATTTTGCGGACTGTGTCCTGATATATCAGGTTTAAACTACTGCCGCCGTCCATCAGGACTCGTGTGAAGTGGTATCTGTAAATTATCAGGTCTAACACCAAGGCAGCCCATCCTACATGCCGGATACTTGCCGAGTAATCCCGATGGTCAAAGCTGATCAGTTTGGACGACCAGTGGCAGAACTCCGCGGTGATAGGCCCTGGGGCATGTGTTTCTAGGAGTGCCACTTTGTTTCTCCCTTCATCACGTGTAACACATTTACTGTTTTGACTTTTGGTGGGAATTTTTCTGTTCCCCAGTGCTTTGCTTGCGAGGCTCATCCTCGTCTTCACTTGGTGTATCCTGCCCCTTGTGTTCGGCGTTGAGTTTGCCGGACTGCTTGAAGACCCAACATTCTCTATGGGTATGATTTGCAGATTTATCGGGAGTGATGTGGATCTGACATAGTTTGTCCAGAATCTTGTTCAGGCTGGATAGTTCGTCTCTGTTGCCTTTGGAGGGCAGCTTTTGCTGACCTGGCCAAGAGCTTCTGAATCCGTCATTTACCGCCGTGCTCTTCGGGCTGTCTTCTTTATTTCGGCGCTTGTTTTTGCTGCGTCATGTCTTCCCGTTTCCATCCCTGACTTTGGATGTACTTGGGTCGCTGGTGCTACATCGGGCTAACCAGCTGTCCTCGCCCGCGCAAAAGCGGGTGATGAGGCTTGTTAATGCTGCCTTTGTTATCGGCTTTTCTTGGCCGAGGTGTCTGGCAAGCCATTCGTCTCGAACGTTGTGCTTGAAAGCTGCTAAGGCTTCGGCGTCCGGACAGTCGACTATTTGGTTCTTTTTAGTGAGAAATTGTTCCAAAGCTTTCGGGCTAACTCTACGGGCTGTTGAGTTATATGACTTAAATCGTCTGCATCCGGTGGTCGGACATAGGTCCCTTGGAAATTTGCCCGAAAAGCGTCCTCGAGCTCTTCCCAACTTCCAATGGAGTTTTCGAGGAGGCTTTTAAGCCAGTGCCGAGCTGGCCCTTTGAGCTTGAGGGGTAAGTACTTGATGGCATGGAGATCGTCTCCTCGAGCCATGTGGATATGGAGGATGTAGTCCTCAATCCAAACCCCAGGGTCTGTCGTTCCGTCGTACGTCTCTATGTTTACGGGTTTGAATCCCTCTGGAAATTCATGGTCCAGCACCTCATCGGTGAAACATAGGGGGTGTGCGGCACCCCTATATTTGGGTGTACCATGGTGTTCGGATTTTTGTTGTGTTGAATTACGTGCTGGAGCGCGCTTGCTTGGCCAGTGATGGATCTGGTTGCGCCATCCTTTTGATGCGAGCCCTCACGTGGATCGCGTACTGGCTTGTGTGCAGCGTCGTTTGCCGCTCTATGTTGGCCACGAGGTCGTCTATCCGACTGGATGGCTGTTTTGTTTTTTGATTGCGGGGGATCTAAGGCCTCCTCATCAAATTCAGGTAGCAGCTTTCGCTTCAGGTAGCTCTTTGTCTGGTGACTACCGCCGTACTTTGCTGCAGTGTTGAGTACTTCACTCCATCTAATTCTGAGTGTGTCTTGTGCAACCCTGAGCCTTTGCTTCTGCTTTTTCAGACTCCTCGCAGTGGCGACAAGACTGTCCGGCGTGATGTCATCCGGACTGTTATCTTCGTCGGAGACGGGTTGTTAAGTTTGATTCTCCGTGTTGCCGTGGTCGGACGGTGGTTCAATGCCATGTTTGTCATCCACTGGCTCACCTTGCTCTATTGCTGGGTCTATATGATCACTGTTTCTGCCGAGGCGGGATTTTGAGCGGCGCTTACGCCACCGCTTTGACTGCTTCTCGAGGGAACGATCCTTCGTTGTGTCCTTCCGTTCCTCGTCGTCGTTTTCTTTGGGTGTGTCCACCATGTATACATCATATGATGAAGTGGGCATCCAGTGCCCTGTGTGCAGTGGCTCCTGTCCGTCTCCTGCATCGTCGTCCATACCGTCGATGTCTTCAGAGTCGAAGGCGAGCATGTCGGTCAAATCATCGACAATGGCTACTAAGTGGGTGGTGGGTGGGCGGCGAATTTCTTCGTCGTCCGCATCCCTATCTGGCCGGCCATAGTTCGGCCAGGACTCTCCTGACAAGGAGAGAGACCTTAATGAGTTCAGTATGTCGCCAAAGGGCGAGTGCTGAAAGATATCCGCGGAGGTGAACTCCATGATCGGCGTCCAGTTGGATTCGATAGGCACGGGCGCAGGCGGTTCGGAGTCCGTGGCCGGGGAAGAATCCGACAGTTCGGTGTCACGGCTCCCGTGAAGGGTAAGGTCGATACTCGGCTCGATCGCCGCTGAGAATGCGGCCTCCGTGGTGGCGGGGTCTATCCACCCGTCCATGGATGGTGCACTTGGCTCCGAATTGAGGGTCGGAGCGGTTGCCGGTGCGATCTCCCGGACACTGTCCGATGGTAGAGCTAAATCATGCTCATCATGACCGTGCGGTGCACTCGTTAGGGGCTCGAATCCGTCGAAGATCAAGTCTTCGTGGATGTCGGCCGTGTGGTTTATGCTTCCAAACCTGACCTGGTGGCCAGGGGCGCAACTCTCGATCTGCTCCAGATGGCCAAGCGAGTTGGCTCGCAGTGCGGGTTTGCCGAATACAAGGATCTGTCCGGGTAGAATAGTCTCACCATGGACTGCATTGCTATTGATGATTGAAGGGGCCAGCCAGCCTAACGATGACGACACAGAGGAACTCTCAATGAAAGCACCAATGTCAGTGTCAAAATCGGCGGATCTCGGGTAGGGGGTCCCGAACTGTGCGTCTAGGCGGATGGTAACAGGAGGCAGGGGACACGATGTTTACCCAGGTTTGGGCCCTCTTGATGGAGGTAATACCCTACGTCCTGCTTGATTGTTCTTGATAACATGAGTAGTACAAGAGTTGATCTACCACGAGATCGAAGAGGCTAAACCCTAGAAGATAGCCTATGGTATGATTGTTGTTGTTGGTCCTACGGACTAGACCCTCCGGTTTATATAGACACCGGAGGGGGATAGGGTTACACAGAGTCGGTTACAAGGAAGGAGATCTACATATCCATACTGCCAAGCTTGCCTTCCACACCAAGGAGAGTCCCATCCGGACACGGGACGAAGTCTTCAATCTTGTATCTTCATAGTCCAACAATCCGGGGAAAGGATATAGTCCGGCTGTCCGGATACCCCTCATCCAGGAGTCCCTCAACGAGGTTCGGTAGTAACTTGATCAGAAGTTTCATGATCATCATCATTAGCTTCCTCACTTACTGGTGCAGGTATCACTGGAACTAATTTTAGTGATGAACTACTTTCCAATAAGGGAGAAGGTACAATTACATCGTCAAGTTCTACTTTCCTCCCACTCACTTCTTTCGAGAGAAACTCCTTCTCTAGAAAGGATCCATTCTTAGCAATGAATATCTTGCCTTAAGATCTGTGATAGAAGTTGTACCCAACAGTCTCCTTTGGGTATCCTATGAAGAGACCACTACAAGAAATATGTCAACTTATGACCTTCTGTCAGTGACCTTGGAAGAATTGGTCATAAATCTATGACCATTTTAGACCAATTGGTCAAAAGCTGTTCGGGGGGCTCCAAACCCTAAACCATTGCGACCATTTTGGTCAGAAAGGTCGTAATTTCCTTACACGAAATGGTCATAAAGCAGATAGCACTAGTCCACTGCTTTATTTCTAGCTGATCATGACCAATATAGATGGTCATAACCTTGTCAATTGTGGTGGATTGGTATGAGTTGGCGCCACCTCATCAGTTTTGCCTATGTGTCATGTCCATGTGTCAATTTTTGCCCTAGGTTGTGAAGCAACCTATATTTCTGTCATTCCAAAAATTCCCAAAAAAATCTCATAAATTCGTTGGGTCATGTCTTCGTCAAATATGTAAAAATACTTCCTTGCCTAGTTCAAAAATAATTCAACAATATTCATTTTCCTATTCTGTTCACAACATCACTTTATGAAGGAAGTTCTATTTATATATTCTTGATTGCCCTCAGAATTCTTGGGCACTCTTTCCTATCCAAATCATTGCCACATGACAAAATTCAGCTCCATTTTCCTGGCAAATCTTGCTCGGCAAATTTGCAAAGTTTTTGTCCACCTAGAAGCATTGTGAAGGAAGTACCTTTTTTATATATCCAAATGACATGAAATTTATACAGTTCCTTCACATGCCCAAATTATCACCCTCCTCCAAATTGCAGCGGAGGCAAATTATCTATGTGAGCCCAGGTTCAATTTATATTTTATGGCCAGATTGGCACGTTGCAAAGCAAGTGTTATCTAGACCCCTCCTATTAACCTCAAACTCTTTGGGCACTCTTCCATACCCAAATCATTGCCACATGATAATATTCAGCTCCATTTTCCTAGTAAATCTTTCTCAGGAAATTTCCAAAGTTTCTACCTCGAGAGAAGCTTTGTGAAGTAAGTACTATCTAGGCTTACCCAAATGATTTGAAAATCTACCAAGGCATAACCATACCTATGTAACTTACCTACACCAAATTTGAGCTCATTTCATTCATCCAATTTCTCTCACTACTTTTCCCAAGTTTCTGTCCATAGAAGAGCATTGTGAAGGAAGTACCACTTTGGCATGTCCAAATGGTATCAATTTTCAACGGTGCTTTCCAATGCCAAAATAATCATCCTCCACCAAATTTCAGCTCAATCCATTCATTATTTTGAGCCCAGCTTCAACATTCATATTTCTGTCCAGTGTGGTACTTTGCAAAGCAAGTACCACCTAGGATCCTCCTTTTGATCTGAAAATTTGCGAAGACATTCTTCTTAGTAGATGATCATCCTCAGCAAAAACTCACGCCCATTGGCCATGTGCATTTCCCGTACCGCTAATCAAACAGTTGGCTGCTAATTCATGTTTGAGCATCGATCAGTCTCCTCGTGAGAATCTTATGTTGTAATTTTATTCCTAGAACCTACCTGGGGAGTGCCCAACCCACTAGACATGTCTAGGCTGCCTAGAACACATGGCAACGCCACGGTCACACGGTGACCATGCGCCAGGCATGCGAGTTTACGCGCTCTAGAGTTGGGGGCCTTGGCCACCGCCCAAACCTCGACGTATCACCATCAAACCATGTATTTATGATTAAATAGGTACTTATGTAACTATAAATGATTTTTGGAAAAAATAAATAGTAAACTATGAGGCAGCTGCAGTTCAAATTTGACCCGCTTCCTGCTGAATCGGCGGGAATTTGTCTTTTTCAACAGAGGTGGATCAAAACTTTTGACGCCCAACAATTTTGTCAACTGTGCATTAAATATGGCCTAGTATTTTATAAAAATGATTTGGTCCAATTTTGCAACAATTATTTGGGAGGTCCTTCACAAAAAAACCTCCTTTTGGGCACTGGAAAAATGGAAAATGGTTTTTTCGTCCAAAGAAAATGAAAACTTCCTTAGGCAACATTGTTTGCTATTCCAATATACACCCTTGTGCACAATATGGGATCATTTGAACAAATTATGCCATGAATGTGGCCATAAGATTGATCATTTGGCTTGAAAGCCATTGATATCCACACGTGATAGCTCGATTTTGAGAACACTTTTTTAAAATAATTGCCGTATTACAAGTTTGTTATTTTTCCTGGGAACTTGGCCACATATAATGACACAATGCGAAGGTTTCCCAATTTTTTGATTTTTTTGAATTTTTTATGCCCGTTTCAAAATGCGGTCAAAACGGCGGGAATGACCGTTCCTAGCTAGTGGTTGAATCTTGAATTTTTTTGGTGTTTCTCTGATTAAATAGGTACTTATGTACCTAGAAATGATTTTTGGAAAAAATAAATAGCAAACTATGAGGCAACTGCAGTTCAAATTTGACCCGCTTCCAACTGAATCGGCGGAAATTTGTCTTTTTCACGAGAGGTGGATCAAAACCTTTTACACCCAACCATTTTGTCAATTGTGCATTAAATATGTCCTAGTATTTTATAAAATTGATTTCGTCCAATTTTGCAACAATTATTTGGGAGGTCCTTCACAAAAAACCTCCTTTTGGGCACTCGAAAAATGAAAAATTGATTTTTCGTACAAAGTAAATGAAAACTCCCTTAGGCAACATTGTTTGCCATTCCAATATGCACCCTTGTGCACAATATGAGATCATTTGAACAAACTATGCCATGAATGTGGCCATAAGATTGATCATTTGGCTTGAAAACCCTAAATCTTCACGCGTGATAGCTCATTTCTGAGAACACTTTTTTAAAATAATTGCCGTATTATAAGTTAATTATTTTTCCTGGAAACCTGGTCACATATAATGACATAATGCAAAGGTTTCCCAATTTTTTGATTTTTTTTGAATTTTTTATGCCCGTTTCAAAATGCGGTCAAAACCGCGGGCATGACCGTTCCTAGCTAGTGGTTGAATCTTGGAATTTTTTTGGTGTTTCTCTGATTAAATAGATACTTATGTACCTAGAAATGATTTTTGGAAAAAATAAAGAGCAAACTATGAGGCAGCTGCAGTTCAAATTTGACCCGCTTCCAGTTGAATCGGCAGGAATTTGTCTTTTTCACCAGAGGTGGATCAAAACTTTTGACACCCAGCCATTTGGTCAATTGTGAATCAAATATGGCCTAGTATTTTATAAAAATGTTTTGGTCCAATTTTGCAACAAATATATGGTAGATCCTTCACAAAAAGAACTCAATTCGGGCACTCGGAAAATGGAAAATGGATTTTCCGTGCAAAGAAAATGAAAACTTCCTTAGGAAACATTGTTTGCCATTCCAATATGCACCCTTGTGCACAATATGAGATCATTTGAACAAACTATGCCACGAATGTGGCCATAAGATTGATCATTTGGCTTGAAAGCCATTGATCTCCACACGTGATAGCTCGTTTCTGAGAACTTTTTTTAAAATAATTGCCACATTACAAGTTTGTTATTTTTCCTGGGAACTTGGCCACATATAATGACACAATGCGAAGGTTTCCCAATTTTTTGATTTTTTTGTAATTTTTATGCCCGTTTCAAAATGCGGTCAAAACGACGAGAATGACCGTTCCTAGCTAGTGGTTGAATCTTGGATTTTTTTGGTGTTTCTCTGATTAAATAGGTACTTATATACCTAGAAATGACTTTTGGAAAAAATAAATAGCAAACTATGAGGCAGCTGCAGTTCAAATTTGACCCGCTTCCAGCTGAATCGGCGGAAATTTGTCTTTTTCACGAGAGGTGGATCGAAAATTTTGACACCCAACCATTTTGTAAATCGTGCATTATACCTGGCCTACTATTTTATAAAAATGATTTGGTCCAATATTGCAACAAATATATGGTAGGTCGTTCACAAAAAAACTCATTTTGGGCACTTGAAAAATAGAAAATGAATTTTTAGTCAACTACGACCAATTTTTTAGTTAACTGTGACCAATTTAGATGGTCATGACATGGTACGCGTGTATTGCATTTTGAGTGGTCCGTGGGTGTTTCACGCGGATCGTGGATGGATCATCGTCGGATGCTCCCGGATCCAACGGCTGTCCTCACCCGAAGCCCACCTAAGCCGAAACCCTAGATCTCGTGAGTCCTCTGCACATTTTCCATCCACCCCCGCCGCCTCCTTTCTTTCTCCCCTCGCTCTATTCTCCTTCCTTTCTCCCCTCCCCTGCGCCACCCGCCCCTCACCTTGTTCGAGACTGCCGGAGACCCCCACCTTCTCCTCTACCCCACCACCGCCGGCGCCCCCACCTTTTGATTCTTTCCCAAGCACACAAAACCCTAGCCCGCGCCGCGGGCTAGAGGTGCAGCACCGGATCCGGTCCAGGGTGCAGCCATCATGTAGCACCACCACCAGCTGGACCAGTGGCTCGCCGACGGCGTGGGTGGGGTGCTTCGCCAGACAAAGTATGCCCCCTGCCTTCCCGTGCCCGACCGCTCGCTCCACCTCAACCTCGCCGTCTCGTAGGACCTGCGCGGCTGCCTCCAGGACTGCGTCTTCGCGCTCGAGGAGGACCTCCACGCCGCCGCCCAATGCATCGACCTCCTTAGGGTCAGTCCGCCCCCCTTCCCCCCTCCCCCGTCCATTTTGCTGTGGCGGTTACTCGCGCACTATACCTGTTTGCCAGAATGCCTGATGGATCGGAACAGCCCCGTGCCGTGCGTGCAGAACAAGTCGGCGATGAACGCGGAGGGGATCTGGCGCTGCGTGGAGGAGAAGGAGGTCGTGGCGGCTGCGCGCAACCAGCTTGACGCCCAGCCAGGCTCGAGAAGGAGTGCGGCCTCTACGAGCGCGACCTCAAGCGCGCCATGGAGTCATGCGACGAGCTCGCCTGGGAGAGCAACAACCTACGCAAGCACCTCAGGGACACCCCCGACGTCAGTAACATCACCACACCCCGTATCCCTTTCCTCGCTCATATTATCAGTCGATTTCATGCTTGATGGCTCCTGTTATCCACTGATTGCTACATTCTGGATATGATTTACTGTCTACTCTTGTGTGCTCTGCCATTGGGAAAGGAAAATTAGTTAGTTGTGTCAGTTGATGACTAATTATATCTTCCATGGATTTTAATCACTTGATGCATATTCAGTTTGACTAGTTGGTCTTGTTACATTGTTTGTTTTTGGTCTGTCAACTATAGTAGAGCTCCATCACCTTCAATCAGGTGATTTGGTGTTGGATCAACTGTAGAGATCCATCACCATCATTGAACACTCTGCTTGCTTGCATGATACTCCTGTATGCTACTGCGGTGGCTGCTTTGTATAATTACTAGTGCAGTGCTGTTTAACCAACCTGGTCCTCCAACATTCATCTTACTCACGTGCAGCTTACTAACAAGTGCAAGCACCGCAGAGGGACAAGAAGATACTCAAGACCAACCTAAAAAAAGCATAGGAGGTAACATGTTATCTCACTCTTGTACTTGCAACACCTATGTTCTGTACCTGCAACTTATCGCCCTCTCAGTGAACATTGCTTCATGCAACACTAATGTAGTCTTGACAGTTTGAAGTTTCTTTTGCATGTTTAATTCAAGGTTAAGTTATTCGAGGAGAAAAGAGTTGTTGACGAAGCCAACAAGACGCTATTGTGCTTACTGGAGAAGGAGCAGAAACATCGGTCCGAAAGGAAGCACTCCGCCAGCAATTCCACCAAGGTAAAAGCACCAACCAACCCAACCATAAAAGCTCAAGTGTTTACTGATTTAATTTAATCTGGTACACACACAGCACAGGCAGTACAACTGTTAGTCGAAACCTGAATTACCCTACTGTCTGGCTACCTTGACTACATTAACAATGTCATTCTTGGTGCTGCAGCAGAAGCGCAAGTCGTCGAGCCTGAAGGACACGAGCCCGGTCGGCCTAGCCATCGATTTCAACAACACAGACGCATGCAGCCAAACTCCCCAGACTGTAGGGTGCACAAGAAGTGAACCCAGCCGGTTGTCCTGACATTCTCTTCTAGGTAGCTTGAACTGAAGTGAACTGAACAATCCACCCTTATGCATCTGGGCTGCTTGCCTCATCTGACTAACTTGCTGGGTTAATTTGGTTGGTTCTTGTTGGTAGAACCTCGGTCATGTAGCCTGCATTTTCCATTTTCCTCTTCCTGTTGGTAGCTGCCTGTGTCTATCATGATCCTTTCATGAGAAAAATTAGGAGTGTTACCTTGGTAACGCCACACATCCCGTCTCCTTTCCCCCCTGCAATCTAGTCTAGTTTAAAATATACATTTCTTTGTCTGCTCTTGTGAGCTCTTCCCATTAGGAAACTTGGCTAGCTGCCCATATCATTTGATGAACTATACTATTATCCACTGCTTTTAATCAGCTGATGATGCATATTAAGTTTGGCTGATTTTGTTACATACATACATACATGACTTTGTTTTGGTCTGGCAACTCAACTGTGATGCCATTGCTGCTGCTCTGTAGAACTTCTGTATGTTCAGAGCATGCATCCTAATTGTCAATCTCGAGAATGCACTTCTGTATGTTTTTGATGTCAAACACTTATGCATGACTAATTGTTAAGTTGATACAATTTCTTTAGTAGACAAGCTTGGAAACTTAGACTACAGACTGTTAAACTGTTACTGATTTAGACTATAGAATTTTTAATCTTAGACTACTGGTTTATCTATGTCTCATATCATGGATTTGACCTGTACCATGCATTACACATGTGTTGATACAATCATATAGCTTATCTGATCAAACAATCTGTTCATGTTATCTTTACCCGCTGCTCTTATACCTTACCAAAACAAAAATAATTCTAACTGGGAGTAGTTTTTTGTTCAGATTCTGTATTTATTACTACTGACATATTGTCGTGATTTACTTTTTGTACTGAATAGATCTTTTTGATATTCACAGGTTTTAGCGATCAGCCGCAGCTCTTTCATCAAAGGTGCATGGTGCAACCGAGGACAAGCACTTCATGTCCAACCAAGGTGCATGGTGCTTGCAATTGACGAACAGGAGGTCTATGAAATTTGAAGTTCAAAGCTGGATAGCCCTACTCAGCAAAGAGTCGTCTCTTTTGTTTGACTGTAATAGACTGTATACATTGTTATATTGTAATAGTAGGCATATTTGGGTTGTAATAGACTATGTATAGATTGTAGTAGACTTAGTTAGTGTTATTTGATGAACTACATTTGTACTGTTCTGTTTGAAATATTGATTATGTATGTGATTTGAAAATGTGTGCAATGGAAACCTGACTTGTGGGACCCACTTATGAGAATAATCTGAGCAATTTTGAATTTTCTGTCAAGTGGGCCTAATGTGTGAGAAGATGACAAATGGGACCAGCCCCAAAATATAATGGCCCAAACAAAGTTAAAAGGCCCCGACCCAGAAATAAATAAAAGGCTGAAATTGTCTTGGCCTATGTAACTGGCAGGAAAAAATACATTAAAAAGGCCGAATTGTTGGGCTAGGCCCATGTAGAAAATTGAATTGGACCGGGCTAAATCTTGTGCCACATCAGATTGCCACGCTGGATGCCTACGTGGCCTGGGGAGGTTGCTAGTGACCAAAACACTACAGTAGACGTATTTTGGTCATAAACGTCTACGACCATTCCAAAAGAAAGGTCGCTATAGTCAGTTTATGACTGCCAGCTTTTGACCTTATGTTTTTGGTCACAAATTGAAAACAGTGACCATTTAGTGACCAATAGTGCTGGTCACAAGTTGACATATTTCTTGTAGTGCACATTTCTCCGATTTGGGTTCGAGCTTATCAGGTTGCAGCTTTTTCAAATAAGCATCGCAGCCCCAAACTTTAAGAAATGACAACTTGGGTTTCTTGCCAAACCACAATTCATAAGGTGTCATCTCAACGGATTTTGATGGTGCCCTACTTAACGTGAATGCAGCCATCTCTAAAGCATAACCCCAAAGCGATAGCGGTAAATCAGTGAGAGACATCATAGATCGCACCATATCTCACAAAGTGTGGTTACGACGTTCGGACACACCATTATGTTGTGGTGTTCCAGGTGGAGTGAGTTGCGAAACTATTCCGCATTGTTTCAAATGAAGTCCAAACTCATAGCTCAAATATTCACCTCCACGATCAGATCGTAGAAACTTGATTTTCTTGTTACGATGATTTTCCACTTCACTATGAAATTCTTTGAACTTCTCAAATGTTCCAGACTTATGTTTCATTAAGTAGATATACCCATGATAACCCACAAGTATAGGGGATCGCAACAGTTTTCGAGGGTAGAGTATTCAACCCAAATTTATTGATTCGACACAAGGGGAGCCAAAGAATATTCTCAAGTATTAGCAGCTGAGTTGTCAATTCAGCCACACCTGGAAACTTAATATCTGCAGCAAAGTGTTTAGTAGCAAAGTAATATGATAGTAGTGGTAATGGTGGTAAAAGGTAACGGTAGCAAAAGTAATAATTTTGGTGTTTTATAGTGATTGTAACAATAGCAACGGAAAAGTAAATAAGCGAAGAACAATATATGGAAAGCTCGTAGGCAATGGATCGGTGATAGAGAATTATGTCGGATGCGGTTCATCATGTAACAGTCATAACCTAGGGTGACACAGAACTAGCTCCAGTTCATGAATGTAATGTAGGCATGTATTCCGAATATAGTCAGTCGTGCTTATGGAAAAGAACTTGCATGACATCTTTTGTCCTACCCTCCTGTGGCAGAGGGGTCCTATTGGAAACTAAGGGATATTAAGGCCACCTTTTAATAGAGTACTCGACCAAAGCATTAACACATAGTGAATACATGAACTCCTCAAACTACGGTCATCACCGGGAGTGGTCCCAATTATTGTCACTTCGGGGTTGCCGGATCATAACACATAGTAGGTGACTATAAACTTGCAAGATAGGATCAAGAACTCTCATATATTGATGAAAACATAATAGGTTCAAATCTGAAATCATGGCACTCGGGCCCTAGTGACAAGCATTAAGCATAGCAAAGTCATAGCAACATCAATCTCAGAACATAGTGGATACTAGGGATCAAACCCTAACAAAACTAACTCAATTACATGATAAATCTCATCCAACCCATCACCGTCCAGCAATCCTAAGATGGAATTACTCACGCACAGCGGTGAGCATCATGAAATTGGTGCTGGAGGATGGTCGATGATGACAATGGCAACGGATTCCCCTCTCCAGAGCCCCGAACGGACTCCAGACCAGCCCTCCCGAGAGAGTTTAGGACTTGGCGGCGGCTCCGTATCATAAAACGTGATGAATCCTTCTCCTTGGTTTTTTTCTCCCCGAAAGTTAATATATGGAGTCCGGGTTGAGGTCGGTGGAGCGTCAGGGGGCCCACGTGGCAGGGGGGCGCGCCTAGGGGGTAGGGCGTGCCCCCTACCCTCATGGATAGGTGGAGGCCCCCCTGATGTGGATCTTCCTTCCAGTATTTTTTATATATTCCAAAATAATTCTCTGTTGATTTCTAGGTCATTCCGAGAACTTTTATTTCTACACAAAAACAACACCATGGCAATTCTGCTGAAAACAGCGTCAGTCCGGGTTAGTTCCATTCAAATCATGCAAGTTAGAGTCCAAAACAAGGGCAAAAGTGTTTGGAAAAGTAGATATGACGGAGATGTATCAACTCCCCAAGCTTAAACCATTTCTTGTCCTCAAGCAATTCAGTTGATAAACTGAAAGTGATAAAGAAAAACTTTTACAAACTGTGTTTGCTCTTGTTGTTGTAAATATGTAAAGCCAGCATTCAAGTTTTCAGCAAAGATTATGAACTAACCATATTCAGAATAACATTTAGATCTCATGTTTACTCATATCAATGGCATAATCAACTAGCAAGCAATAATAATAAATCTCGGATGACAACACTTTCTCAAAACAATCATGATATGATATAACATGATGGTATCTTCCTAGCCCTTTTTGAGACCGCAAAACATAAATGCAGAGCACCTTTAAAGATCAAGGACTGACTAGACATTGTAATTCATGGTAAAAGAGATCCAGTCAAGTCATACTCAATGTAAACTAACAGTAATGGATGCAAATGACAACAGTGCTCTCCAACTGGTGCTTTTTAATCCTTCACAAAGGGAAGCAGGGATTTGTAGAGGTGCCAGAGCTCGATTTTGAAATAGAGGTGAATAATATTTTGAGCGGTATACTTTCATTGTCAACATAACAACCAAGATATGGCGATATCTTCCATGCTACACACATTATAGGCGGTTCTCAAACAGAATGGTAAAGTTTATACTCCCCCTCCACCAACAAGCATCAATCCATGGCTTGCTCGAAACAACGAGTGCCTCCAACTAACAAGAGTCCCAGGGGGAGTTTTGTTTGCAATTATTTGGATTTGATTTGTGTCGCTTCAAAACCGGCGGATCTCGGGTAGGGGGTCCCGAACTGTGCGTCTAAGGCGGATGGTAACAGGAGGGAGGGGACACGATGTTTACCTAGGTTCGGGCCCTCTTGATGGAGGTAATACCATACATCCTGCTTGATTGTTCTTGATGATATGAGTATTACAAGAGTTGATCTACCACGAGATCAAAGAGGCTAAACCCTAGAAGCTAGCCTGTGGGTATGATTGTATGTCGTCCTATGGACTAAACCCTCCGGTTTATATAGACACCGGAGGGGGCTAGGGTTACGCAAGGTCGGTTACAAAGGAGGAGATATACATATCCGTATTGCCTAGCTTGCCTTCCACGCCAAGTAGAATCCCATCCGGACACGAGACGAAGTCTTCAATCTCGTATCTTCATAGTCCAACAGTCCGGCCAAAGGATATAGTTCGGCTATCTGGAGACCCCCTAATCCAGGACTCCCTCAGTAGCCCCTGAACCAGGCTTCAATGACGATGAGTCCAGCGTGCAGTGTTGTCTTCGGCATTGCAAGGCAGATTCCTCCTCCGAATACACCACGGAAGAGTTTGAATATGAGGATAGTGTCCGACCCTGCAAAATAAGTTCCACATACCACTGTAGAGAGAATAATATTTCCAAAAATCTAATCTGCTGACACGTTTTGATAGCATGACATCACGCCACGGCCCGGTCATTATTCGAACCGTTTTTCTTAACCAGCTCCGCACATAACGCGAGGCAGTTTCCTTGACACGTCTTGTCAAAACAGAGATCGTGTTCCCCTTATCACGGGATTCTCATCAATACAAACGTGGCTAACCCAACCATGCCTGTTGGTATGACTCCTAGATCTTAGGTAAGTCTCAAACGTCCACGAGAAGGATGCCTGATATTCACCCTCTTTATAAAGGGGACAAGGCTTTTTCTTTTTTCCCTCCCACGCTCAATTGAATCCTTCCCCCGCCTCGAGTTCCAACACCCAAAGCTCAGGTCAGGTGCTTCGGACCTTCAACTATGTCCGGATCCAACCTTCAAGGTCGTTGGATGCCTTCCTCCGTCTCAGAGGAGGACATCAAGAAGTTGAGAGAGGCCATATATCTGACCGCTGGAATTTCGCATAGGCTGCCCGCCCGAGGGCAGGTCGTCCCTACTCCCGAACCCAACGAGAGCGTTGTGTTCATCTCCCACTTCCTCCGAGGACTAGGCTTCGCTCTGGATCCCTTTGTTAGGGGTCTTATGTTCTATTACGGGCTGGATTTTCACGATCTGGCCCCGGATTCCCTTCTTCACATCTCGTCATTTATTGTCGTATGTGAGGCCTTCCTCCGCATTACCCCTCACTTCGGCCTGTGGCTCAAGACCTTTGATGTGAAGCCGAAGATGATCGAGGGGCAGCACTTAGCGTGCGAAGGTGCTTTAATAAGAAAAATTGCTGATGCTCCATGGCCAGAGGGTTCCTTCCCAGAGGTGTCCAGATTGTGGCAGCGAGAGTGGTTTTACATCACAGCTCCTCAAAGTGCCATGTGGGTAGATGCCCCCGCCTTTCGCTCGGGCCCCCACCGCAACTGATGTGATGGATCAGCAGGGGGCTGAGCTGGGGTCCAGCCAAGGACGTGCCAATACTGCAAAGCCGTATTCGAGATCTCTTTGAGAGAGATTTCAGTCTGGTTATGGTAATGCAAGTTATGCTAGTTCGTCGAGTCCAGCCTTGCAAACGCTGGCCCCTCCGCATGTGGGAATTCAACCCGGAAGGACCGCGTGCTATTCAACATTTCCTCGGTATGACGCACGAAGAGATGTACAAATCATTCTTCGGACCCCAAATAGAGTGTCCAGACACCACCGAGGACGTGGGCCTGAGCTGCAACCGCCCCGCTGCCCAAGTAAGTAATCCCATGCCGAACCTGCTGTCCTTTTATTTATCATGGCATCATTCTAAAGAGCCGCCTTTTGACCAGGACTGGATAACAAAGGCGATGATGATTAGGTGTTCGGCCCCCCTTCCTGAGGGCTTGGACAATCTGGTACTGGACAAGATGCTCGAGCCGGCGCCTTATCCAGTGTCCTCAAAGGAAGATGATGGGGGCAATAAAGAGGGCGAAAGCAGGCCTCACTCGCTACTTATTCCAGCCGGGGGAATGAGCACCTCCGTGAGGGAGGACGATCAAAGGGAAGAATCTGACATTCTCTCTCCTCGGCGAAGGAAGAGGACTACCTCTGAAGATCCGGGAACCAAGGTTTCCAAATGGGAGAAGAAATCTTCATCAGAGGGTCCTGCCTTGGAGGGTATTCTTGCCGCACAATGTTCGCGCGGGGATCAGCCCTCTACCGAGCTGTAAGTAATCGAAAAGTACTTAATAGTGAAAACATCCTACCTTACTTCTGAAGACAATAACCGATGCTTATAAATTGTAGTCCAGATCATATCCCTTCTCGACAGAGTTCATCCTCGGGGGATCTTCTTCCGGAGATGATGGAGAGCGAAACGCCTCGCCCGGACACCCCGCCTCAAGAAGCGGGCGACCTTGAAGTGTCGTCGCGAAGGGTATCTCCGGATCCACTAGGGCCAGAGGATAACCCTTTGGCTGCCGGAATCCCCAGTATCCAGCTCCTAAGGAAAGCGACAACAAGGGTCCGTACAGTGTGCGGTCGGACGCGCTGAAGGATCTTCTGGGGCAAGCGGCCGTCTCGGAAGCGCATCATACGCTAATGGGTATGGTAATTGAAAGGATTTCATCCGCTGAAAGCGGTTTGCATGAAGCCTTTATGAGTCTGCTGAAAGGCTTCGAGGTACGTGAAATAATGTATGTTTTGAACAGTACCGCATACGTTAGGTATACCCTATGTAGATAGTAGCCCCTAAGACTCTGGTTGTCGTCGAAAACGGTGGCAAATATAGGATCATAGTCCCAGGTAATAACTAGACCGCCTTTATGTGCAGGTGGATGAAGCTCCGGTGGCTAGCCGGATTGATGGGTTTGCCGAGCTAAAGCGGCAATTTGATGCGGCAGATGCCGACATCGTGCTTGTCAACAAGCGGCTTGACGAGGCACAGAGTGAGTGATTTTTCTGGTGATCGTCACATAATAAGAGTAGCATGATGCCAGTATCTTTAATATGTTGTGACTACAAATGGAGCTACCACCGTGAAGACCCTTCGGGTGGAGCTGGCCCGAGCCAAGGAGCAAGGAAGGAGTAGCAATGCGATCGATTTAAAGGCGGCCGACGAGTTAAGGGCCGAACAGGCCGCGCATTGCCAGAGCAAGGAAAAAATAGCCAAGATGGCTGTAGAGTTAAAAGATGCCGCTGACTGTTACCAGCTTCTTGAAGAAGAAAATCGGGCGAAGGTGACGGATCTGGAGAAGGCCCTGGTGGCTGCCAAGGAAGCCTGCTCCAAAATTAGAGCGGCGAAGGAGGAGCTGAATCAAGCTGCAGATATCGTTTCTGGGAAGCCCTTCTTGTTGTGGACTAAGTTCGGAGATCCAAAGTATGCTCCTCTGGACCGGCTATGGAGTTCTGCGGATGCGTACATGGATTTGGCTACAAGTGATGCTGATGCAGCCGAGTACTTCAAGGATCATAAAGGTCCCGAAGTGGAAAAGCTGTTCTGGTCATAGTTTCACGCTCCAGTCCATCTGCTGCTGTTGAATGAGCGATTGGCCGAGTGGGCCGAGCTCCATAGGTTGTCCGGACTTGCCATGAGGTCCGTTCTGGATTACCTGTGGCCGGGAGGGCCAAGGCCGAATAGCTACTTTAGCTTAGTGCAACAATTCCTTGGTGCTGTGCCACGCATCGATGCTGTAAAGAGATCGGCGTGCATAGAAGGTGCGCGGATGGCCTTTGCCAGTGTCAAGACATACTGGGCGGAGATGGAGGCCATCACTGTTGCGACACAGGGTTCGGCCGTAGGCTGAGTGGCTGCCGAGCACTACTTTGAAGAAGTTCTTGAAGGCGCTCGTTCGATAGAGGCTCAGTGGTCGAAGAATGTTATGTTCAAGTGACATGTATTCCCATTGTAAAAACATTTTTTTATTGAACTATGATGCCTCCTGTGCGGCCGTTTATGTATATATGTGTATAACCTGAAAGTTTGCAGTCGTCGGCTTCCGCCCCCACGCATATAATGCGGGGGTGTTCGCGAAAAATACATATCCACACTTGATCCAACGTCTTGGTCCGTTAAGGAGGTGATAGCGCAGCGAACGAGGCAATCGGACTATATTGCTTTAACACTTTCACTTAGCCATAGGAGTTTGACAGTGGGGCTACTATATAGCCCTTGGTACTTCTACGCTCGTCTGAATACGGGTCGCGTACATACATGACCGGGAAACGGCCCTTCGTTAATGCGAAGGAATCCCGAAGATTCCGATGAGCCATCGAGTGGTTGACCAATCTCTCGCTATATCATGAAAGTCAGTTTTCGGCTTTCTCTACTGAGGTGCTCACCCGGATGAACCAGGACACAATCGCAGTAGTTATCCCAGTGCTGCCTTAGCCGCTATAACGGAACGTAAGGTACCAAAATGTGGGATCCGGGCAAACCCAACATTTGACCAAAGAGATGATTCGGAGCTGATGAATATAGGGCCAAACTCGCGATGCCGAACACTCCCTAAGGTGTTCGGTCTTTATAACATATACCGGGCTAAACAATGCCCTTAATAAGAAACCCCATGTGTCTAGGTACGTGCAAAATTCTGGCGTGGACACATGCCAATAACGCCAGCATCCTTCTCGGTTGTGTGGAGTATCTGGAGGATGTGAGCAACAAAAGACAGTAAAAAAGGTTTACGCAAGGTCTTAATCTAAAAAGAAACCTTTGGGCGGGTCCCTGCTGCACGTCTGCGCCTGTGTCTCCGTTGTGCCGTGTCCTGGACAGGTGTAGCACGTTTGTCATCTGCAAAAGGAAAGAACTTAGGTGAAAGTTGCCATGCCAAAATTAAGAATTGGTTATTGTCAATGAACTATCAAAATTCAAGAGAAGCCTAGTTGAGCCGGGCTGGCCCTGATTACATGCGGGAAGCCCTGGTATCGTTTTATGAGGGTTCGAAAACCAATCTCATGTATATATCATGGAACGCCGGATTCATCTCACCATGTCCGTGGTCTTGACGACCTACCATTTTTTCTGGTTGGTAAGGCCGTCTAGTTCATGACTGTTAGAGCCGCCGCGTCCTCTTCCATACGTAAAAAACATTCGGTATTTCTGCTAACTGTGATGATGCCATGTGGACCGGGCATCTTGAGCTTGAGAAAAGCATAATGCGGTATTGCGTTAAAACGAGCGAAAGCCGCCCTTCCGAGTAGTGCTTGATAATCACTTCGGAATGGAGCGTTGTGAAAAGTTAACGTTTCGCTTCGGAAGTTGTCGGGGCCCCCTGAAGGTAGTATTACTGTGGCTTATTTGTGTTGGATCTATCCCCATTTTGTGGACTGTGTCCTGATATATCAGATTTAGATCACTGTTGCCGTCCATGAGGAATCTTGTGAAATGGTACGCATTTATTATTGGGTCTAACACCAAGGCCATCAATCCTTCACGCCGGATATTTGTATCGTGATCCCTATGATCAAAAGTGATCGGGCAGGCCAACCAGGGGTTGAACCTAGGGGTGACGGGCTCTATGGCGCGTGTGGATCAGAGTGCATGATTGCTTCTCCTCTTTGTCACATGGATCACGTTTACTGTTTTAACCTCTGGTGGGAACTTTTTCTGTCCTTCGGCGTTTTGTTGGCGAGGTTCATCCTTGTCTGCGCTTGGTGTCTCTTCCCCTTTGTGTTCGGCGTTTAGCTTACCGGCCTGCTTGAAGACCCAACATTCTCGGTGGGTATGATTTGTAGGTTTGTCTGGGGTGCCGTGAATCTGACAGAGTTTGTCAAGAATTTTGTTTAGGCCAGATTGTCCTTCTCTGCTGCCTTTGAAAGGCTTTTTCCACAGACCTGGTCGGGAGCCCCTGAATCCGATGTTTACCGCCATGTTATCTGGGCTACCTTCTTTATTTCGACGCTTGTTTTTGTTGCGTCGTGGTTTACCATTGCCATCCCTGACTTCGGATATGCTTGGGTCGTTGGTGCTACTACGGGCCAACCAGCTGTCCTCGCCCGCGCAAAAGCAGGTCATGAGGCTTGTTAGGGCTGCCATTGTTCTCGGTTTTTCTTGACCGAGGTGTGTGGCGAGCCATTCGTCTCGGACGCTGTGTTTAAAAGTTGCTAAGGCTTCGGTGTCCGGACAGTCAACGATTTTGTTCTTCTTGGTGAGGAACCTGTTCAAAAGCTTTTGGGCAGACTCTCCGAACTATTGGATTATATGACTTAAATCGTCTGCATCCGGAGGTCGGACACAAGTCCCTTGAAAATTGGCCTGAAAAGCGCCCTCGTGCTCCTCCCAACTTCCAATTGAGTTTTCGGGGAGGCTTTTCAGCCAGTGCCGAGCTGACCCTTTAAGCTTGAGGGGCAAGTATTTATATGGCATGGAGATCGTCTCCACGAGCCATATGAATATGGAGGATGAAGTCCTCTATCCAGACTCCAGGGTCTGTGGTTCCGTCGTACGCCTCTATGTTCACCGGTTTGAATCCCTCCGAGAATTTATGATCCAACACCTCATCAGTGAAACATAAGGGGTGTGCGGCACCCCTGTATTGGGATGTGCCTTGGTGTTCGGACGGTTGTAGTATTCGGTGTTGGTTGTGTACTGTAGCACGCTTTCTAGATCCATAGATAGATCTGGTCGCGCCGGATTTTTGATGCAAGTTCTCACGTAGATCGTGTGTTGACTTATGCACGACTTTGTTAGCCGCTCTATCGTGTTCACAGGGTGGTGGATCCGGCCGGTTGGCCGTATCACTTTTCGGCTTTATGGGCTCTAAGGCCTCATCATCGAATTCCGATAATAGCTTGCGCTTTGGATAGCTATTTTTATGGTAACTTCCACCATACTTTGTTACTTTGTTCCACTTGCTGTTGAGCGTATCTTGTGCGACCTTGAGCCTTTGCTTCTGTTTCATCAGGCTCCTCGCTGTGGCAATAAACCTTCTGCGGAGGTTCTCTTGCTCCAAGTGTGTTTCCGGGATGATGCGTGCATCTTCGTCCGGACTGTTTTCTTCCCTAGATGGGGATTGATGAGGCTTATCTTTGGCGTCATCGTGTTTGGACGTCGGATCCATACTATGTTTGCAGTTTGCATCTTGATCGTGTTCTGCCATCGGGGTGGTGCAGTTGTCGTTTCTTCCGAAGTCGCGTGGACTATTATTTCCTCTTGCGCTGTTATCGCTATTTTTGCTATGGCAGGACTTAGAGTGGCGTCGCTGACGTCGGTGCTTGGGTTGCTTGGACGATGCATCCTCCGCTGTCTCTTCGCCATTGCCCTCTCTGGGTGCATCCACCATGTATACGTCATGTGATGAAGTAGCGGTCCAGCGCCCTGTGGGCGGTGGTTCCGGTTTGTCTACTGCATCATCGTCCATACCATCGATGTCTTCGGGGTCGAAGTCAAGCATGTCGGTTAAGTTGTCGATAGTGTCTACTAAGTGGGTGGTGGGTGGGCAGCGAATTTCTTCGTCGTTCGCATCCCATTCTAGCCGTACATAGTTTGGCCAAGATTCTCCTGACAGGGAGAGAGACCTTAATGAATTTAGCACATCTCCGAAAGGTGAGTGCTGAAAGATATCCGCGGAGGTGAACTCCATGATCGGCACCCATTCGGGTTTGACGGGCACGAATGTGAGCGGCTCGGAGTCCGTGACCGGGGATAAATCTAGTGGTTCGGCGACGCGGCTCTCGAAAGGGGTGAAGTCAGTATCTGGCCCTATCGCCGCTGAGAGCGCCGCCTCCATGGCGGGGTCTATCCCTCCGCTCTCAGATGGCGCGGTTTTCTTCGGATTAACGGCCGGAGTAGATGCGGATGCGATCTCCCGAACACTGTCCGACAACAGAGTTACGTCTTGCTAGTCACAATTGTGCGGCGCGTCTGGCATGGGCTCAAATCCGTCGAAGATCAAGTCTCCGCGGATGTCGACCGTGTAGTTCAAGTTTCCAAATCTGACCTGATGGCCAGGGGCGTAGCTTTCGATCTGCTCTAGATGGCCAAGCGAATTGGCCCGCAGTGTGAAGCCGCCGAATACGAAGATCTACCCGGGGAGGAAAGCCTCACCTGGATCGCATCGCTAGCGATGATCGAAGGAGCCATCAAGCCTTATTGTGACGACACAGTGGAACTCTCAATGAAAGCACCAGTGTCGGTGTTAAAACCAGCGGATCTCGGGTAGGGGGTCCCGAATTGTGCGTCTAAGGCGGATGGTAACAGGAGGCAGGGGACACGATGTTTACCCAGGTTCGGGCCCTCTTGATGGAGGTAATACCCTACGTCCTGCTTGATTGTTCTTGATGATATGAGTATTACAAGAGTTGATCTACCACGAGATCTGTCGTGGGTTTGTCACGGCAGATGTCCTTGTGAAAGGACTTAGTCTTGGAGCCATCGCAACGGGTTAGCTTAAAGGGGTTAAACCGGACAAGGGGACACGGGAAGTTTATACTAGTTCGGCCCCTTCGATGAAGGTAAAATCCTACGTCTAGTTGTGATTGGTATTGCTTGGGTTTCGAAGGCTAGGGAGCGAATCCGCTTTGTCTGGCTCTCGAGTTGTTGTCTCCTCCCTGAACCGCTGCCGGGTCGTCCCCTTATATACATGGGTGGCGCCCGTCGGTTTACAGAGTCCCGAAGCCGGATCATAAATGTTTCCGGTTTGGCCTCTACACTTCCTATCATACAAAGAAAATTACATGATTTAGCCGGTTTATATCTACATGCCTTAACTCACTTCTGGGCCTTGGGCCTTCGTAAAGCGCCATCATCTTCACATCTTCATGGGCTTCTAATCTTCATAAAGTTAATCCGGATACTCCTGGCCGGTTTACGTCCAGTAGTAATATCCCCAACATTAGGCCCCAGATTGATTTGAACAGGTTTCATGTCATCCTTAGTAAAAACTTCGTCTTCCACATCTTCTCATACTTTGGTAAACCACCGTGACGTTATCTTCTCAGATCGTGGTAAACGACTGTGACATCATCTATAAAACTGCGTATAACACATCCTCATTAATGGTCCTCCGACAATCGAGGCAACATCTCCGCCTCACTTGTATGTTTTGGCTCCTCGATTTTTGCGCCTAACACCTATCCCTTGCCTTTATAAATAAGACCGAGGGGTCATTTTCACTTTTTCCCCCTCGTGCCTCTTTGCGTCGTCTTCCTTGCGCTGCTCAACCTCCAGAGCTCCGCCGCCACCGTCGACCATCGCCTCTGCTCCGACTCCAGCCGCTGCATCACCCTGAACGTACCAGAATACTATGGCATCTCTCCGTCGTTCCTGTGATACTGGTAACCCTTTTTTCTTCCACATTAGATCTTGTTTTTAGGGTTTCACTGCTTGTCGGAGTTCATCGAAAAACTCAGTGCTGTTCTTCTCTTTTCTTCTCTGTAGCATCCCAGGCTAGGTTGGACCTATTATCCTTGTGAGACCGTAGCCGTAATCATATTCTCCTTATTAGACTCTCTCTTTATATCAAGACCAACTTATCTGAATCTGCTAAACTATTTAAATACCTAAAGCTTGAACCTGAATATTTTCCAGTTTCTGTCATACCTTAGATCCGAAATTTTCATATAACTCTGTGAAACCTGTTTCCCCTTACTTAGGTATTTTTAGATCTGTACTCCTCACACCAATATAGGCGGTTTAACTTTGCAAGAATGACAATCCGGTATACACCATTAGTCCCCTTGTTGAACCGCCAATGTACTTCCCCTTATAACCTGTATTTAATAAGTTCTTGTATGGAATTTCCAACTCCGGTTTAACGAGACGTTTATATCATTGATATAACCTTGTCCTTCATTATTATATCAACCTCCGGTTTACGCAATCTTATGTACCAGTATATGTTGATATCATTACATCTTGTGTGTCATCCTGAATGATCTGTAAACCGGCTTTTCTTCCACAACCTTGTTGCTCCATAATGGCCAAGCAATTTACCGCTTGCAACTGGGCTCGTTCCCGGGTCACCGAGGAACAATTGAATGATATGGTTAGCATTGGTACCTTGCCTAAGAAGACTGAGATTAAATGGCGAGTTCCAGGAGCAGAAAATCCTCCGACCCCGAGGCAGGGTGAGGTGGTGGTCTTTGTCGACCACATAGGCCGTGCCTTCAAACCGCCAGGGTCAAAGTTTTACCGAGATGTGCTTGCCAATTTCCAACTCCATCCTCAAGACATCGGGCCCAACTCAATATCCAATCTATGCAACTTCCAGGTCTTCTGTGAAGTGTACTTATAGAAAGAACCAACTGCGGAGCTGTTCCGCGACTTCTTTCACCTAAACCGGCGCACAAAATTTGTAAATGGCCCCAACACTAAACTTGGTGGTGTCTCAATTCAGAAGCGGAAAGAAGTTGAATTTCCTCATGCCAAACTGCACAGCCACCCAAAGGAATGGAACCAGACTTGGTTTTACTGCAGAGACACATCTCCTGAAGATGAGAACCCCCTCCCAAGCTTTCGTGATCACCGGCTTTCCAACACCCATCTGATGCCGCAACGCTTTAAGTTCCACAGAAAGTGCGAAATATGCCCCTCAACTCGCCAAACTCCGGGCTTTTATGGCCAACGGTTTAACAAGTGTTGATTTTGTGCACTATTGGATATCTTGGAGCATCTTGCCGCTAAGCCGGCGTCCTGGTTTAATGTGTGAGTACACTAGTGAGGTTGAAGACCCTCAACGCCATTGCAACATTCAAGTGACTGATGAAGAAGTCACTGAAAGTGTAAAGAAAATTTTGAATGAATCGGAACTAGTCTATAGTCAAACCGGCTTGAATCCCTTCTATACCAAGAACAAACCGCCTGCTGTAAGCACTATTCTTCCTTTTCATCTTTGATATCTTTTAATTTGTGCAACTTGTTGGGGATATTACTACTGGATGTAAACCGGCCTTGCATAGCCGGGTTAAGTCCTTGAAGATTAGAAGCCCATGAAGATGCAATGATGATGGCTCTTTATGAAGGCCCAAGGCCCAAAGGCGGGTTAAAGCCTATAAATGTAAACCGACCTAGTCATGTAACTTGTATTGTAAGATAGGAAGGATAGAGACTGAACCGGACACGTTTATGATCCGGCTTCGGGACTCTGTAGTCCGGCGGGCGCCAACCTATGTATATAAAGGGACGACCCGGCAGCATTTTAGGGAGAGACAACAACTCGAGAGCCAGACAAAGCGGATTCGCTCCCTGGCCTTCGAAACCCTAGCAATACCAATCACAACTAGACGTAGGCTTTTACCTTCCGTGAAGGGGCCGAACTAGTATAAACTCCACGTGTCCCCTTGTCCGGTTTAACCCCTTAAAGCTAACCCATAGCGATGGCTCCCCGACTAAGTCCTTTCACAAGGACATCTGCCGTGACAAACCCACAACAGTTGGCGCCCACCGTGGGACTATCGCATGATGGTTTTGAGTTCTTGAAGGGCAACATTGATGGACTTAAGGTATACATTGTGGGCCGGATGACGAAGACTCGTCGCGACAAGCTCTACATCGACAATGTAGGATGGGGTCCCGAGGCCGATTCAATCGAGTACGGGTACCGGGTCCCCTTTGGTGGGATTCACGTCTTCATCGGCAAGATCGGCAAACCGGCCCCTGAGCCGGACATCTGCACCGACATCATCGAAACGGCTCGGCGTGCAAGTTCTTCGCCGGTTCAGCCCATGGCAAGGCATGTTTTCGTAGGTGTCATCCATGGAGCGAGACACGAGGATGGGCCGATGTCCAATGGAGAACCATGGTCTGTTCTGATGACGAGTCTTCTGGAGAGACCGAATCGCTTTACCAGTTGCAGGACGGCCGGATTGATGGAGGATCCGAGGGCAACAGTATTCCGGATTCCCCTGATCTGCCAAACCGGGCCGCCATCTTCATGGCCGACACACAATCAGCGCCTCATTCATTGGCCGCCGCAGCAATACTCTCCGGTTCAACAACGGCCACACCGACAGGGGCAGGAAGCTCTACGCCGCCTCCAGCCCAAGTCCTGTCTGATTTGTTCGACGCTTTGGCAACGTTGATGGCCGCGGAGGTGGATGAAGCGGCCAGGGATCAGCACAATGCGGAGATTGCAAAGGTGAAAGATCAGATAGCTCAGGCTAAAGCGGACCTGGCGACAGAGAACGCTAGGATGGCTACAGAACGGGCTGAATTGGAAGCACATGCCTACCGGATTAGGCTGGATCAGAATGCTTCAGAAGAAGTCATGAGAAGAAGGTACCGATCGCGTCTCCCGTCGGTTTATGAGCCGCAAAATCTTTTCAACACACCAGGAGCAGGAGCTGGTATCCAACCCCTACTGAACCGGGCGGAGGCACCGGGAACATGAGCGCTGGTTCAACCGCGCACGATGGACCCGCCTCGCCAGAACAACGTTGTGCCACAGTATGTACCAACACCTCCCGGGCATTATTCCAACCCATTGGACAATATTGTGGATGCCGCTTCACGCCTGGCAGCCCTCCCAACCGACAGCGAGTCCCCAGTTGCGGTTGAAGCACGTCGGACCAGGGATCTCCTTCAAACAATGCTAAATCAATAGCAGGCATATTCACACAGTCGTGAAAGGATTCATTCCACTCCCCATCCAAGCCAGAGCTATATCAGACACATTGAGGACGAACCGGTTGTGTCCAGCGGTGCACGTCGCCGAAATTCACCATGAGGAAACAACCCAGCAGGGGGAGGTGCTAATGCGCAGGATGTTGTGGACCATGGCCGCGCGCGTCGGGATGCCGAGTTAGCAGCTCGACACGAAGCATGACAACATACTCCGGTTCACCCTACCGCTTCAGTAGAGCCAGGTGTGGTGTTCAGTTCCTTAGGGGTGCCGTGTCTCACCCCCGCTTTGCGTAATGTGAGACTGCCCAAGGACTTCAAGGGACCTCGTAAGGTACCAAATTACACCGCTGTTTTGCAACCAGAGGGGTGGTTGGAAAGCTATGAGATGGCAATGGAGATGTTAGATTTGGATGAGGCAGTGTGTGCTAAATATTTCACCATGATGTTGGAGGGAACAACTCGTACTTGGTTGAAGAGCTTACCAACCAACTCTGTCGGATCATGGACTGAATTGAAGCACCGGTTTATCCAGAACATCAAAGATACTTGTAAGCAGCCAATGCCAATCGTGGATCTGGCTGCTTGTGTCCAAGAGGAAGGGGAGTCCATGACCCATTGGGTCAAACGGGTCTCAGCGATTTTGCACTCATCAGATCGTATCAATGCAGACACTGCAGTGTTAACATTAGAGGGAAATTGCTGTTTCCTACCGCTCAAACAGAAATTAGGAAGGCTCAAACGTCACTTCAATGATATGTCAACACTCATGGCCGCTTTGGTTAAGTACGCCGATTCAGATAATACCAAGGACCCGGATTCATAGGAGGACAAACCGGGGAAAGGGAAAAAGAACGGCAACACCAAGGGTCTGCCGCATAATCCGGCAGGCCATGGGAACAACGGTAAGCGCAAGGCCGACAACAGCTTGGACTTTGTTGCTAAGACCAATGCTCAGGAGAATGGCCAGCGCCGTAAGGGCAAGCAGCCCTAGAGGGGTGGAGGTTCAGGCCCCAATTTGGAGCGCCTGTTAAATCAGCCCTGTCCAAAGCATGGATCAAAGGAGAATCCAACATCTCATCTTTGGAAGGACTATTATATCCTGCGGGATTTCAAGAATTCCAATATGTTCCAGTATGATAATGGCCCGCCCTGCGGTTCAGGAGGTGGTTTCCACGGGCCGGGTTACAGAGGTGGTGGTTCCGGTTCAGGGTTTCAAGGCAACCAAACCAGACACATCAATCAAGGGCACCAAGGCAACCGGGGAGGCTACAACCATCAGGGGAATCAGCAGCAACACCAGCAGTCGGGTTACCAGAGCAATCCCAAGCAGCTAAATAGCGGGCATTATCATGTTTTCACTACTAGTTTGTGTAAGCGTGATCAGAAACTTCACAAAAGGGCGGTAAAACTCTGTTGAACCGGCAGTGCCTCAGTATTTACGCTGGTGTGAGCAACCCATTTTATGGAGTAGAGATGATCACCCACCCCGGGTTGATAATCCGGGTCACATGGCCCTGGTGGTAGCCCCGCAAGTCGGGGGATACAAGTTTACTAAAGTGCTCATGGATGGCGGAAGCAGTATCAACATTCTGTATTATGACACATTCCGCCGTATGGGGTTGACAGATAAGAATCTTAAACCGTCAAATACCGTTTTTCATGGAGTGGTGCCTGGTAAGTCTGCATATCCTATTGGCAAGATAGCCTTAGAGGTGTCTTTTGGAGATGATTATGGTTCAAGGTCAGAAACATTGACGTTTGAGGTGGTAAAAATCCAAAGTCCGTACCACACCTTGTTTGGGCAGCCGGCTTATGCTAAATTCATGGCAAGGCCATGTTATGTTTATTTACAGCTTAAAATGCCAGGTCATAAGGGGACTATCACAGTACATGGAAGCAGAAAGATCGCTTTGGAATGTGAGGAAGGTGATGCGGCTTATGCTGAGTCGGTTTGTGCCACGGAGGAGCTGAAATTCTATAACGAGCAAGTTGATCCGGCAGACATGACTTCCTTGAAAAAGCCAACTATGGAACACGATCCGGCATTGAAGTCCGACATTGAAGTTCAAATCGGCCACAGATACTAAGATGGTTGACTTTGTTCCTAGCGATTCATCCAAACAGTTCAGCATCAGCGCTAACCTGGATCCCAAATAGGAAAGCGCGCTCATCGAGTTCATCCATGAGAATCGGGACATCTTTGCATGGAAACCTTCTGACATGCCAGGTGTACCGAGGGAACTCGCTGAGCACACACTCAACATTGATCCTAAGTTTAAACCAGTCCGGTAGTTTCTCCGCTGCTTCAATGAAGAAAGGCGTAACGCTATCGGTGAAGAGGTAGCCCGTCTATTGGCCGCAAGGTTTATTGTAGAGGTCTTTCATCCAGAGTGGTTGGCTAATCCGGTGTTGGTTCTTAAGAAAAACAACACTTGGCGTATGTGTGTGGATTACACAGATTTAAACAAACCTTGCCCTGCAGACCCCTTTGCTCTCCCTCGCATTGATCAGATAATTGATGCGACGGTAGGTTGTGACCGTTTGTGTTTTGTGGATGCTTATTCTGGTTATCATCAGATCAAGATGGCAGTTAAGGACCAGGAGAAGACAACTTTCATAACTCCCTTTGGAGCTTTCTGCTATGTTTCCATGCCTTTTGGACTCAAGAGTGCCTAGGCAACTTACCAGCGATGTGTTCAGAATTGCCTTCATAAGCAAATTGGGCGCAATGTTCATGCATATGTGGATGATATTGTGGTAAAGTCCAGAAAGGAGGAGACATTGATAGATGATTTGAGAGAAACCTTTGACAATCTCCGGGTTTACAAGATGATGCTCAATCCGGAGAAGTGTGTCTTTGGTGTTCCGGCAGGCAAGCTCTTGGGTTTTCTGGTGTCAAACAGATGCATTGAGGCTAATCCGGAAAAGATTGCAGCAATTATATCCTTGGCTAAACCGGCGTGTATCAATGATGTTCAATATCTGGCCGGCCGAATTACAGCCTTGAGCCGGTTTATCAGTCGCCTTGGAGAGAAGGCCATCCCTTTATATCAGATGCTCAAGAAAACAAATAACTTTGTCTGGAGCGAGGCAGCTGATAAAGCGTTTGAGGATCTAAAGAGCTAGCTAGCTGAACCGCCCGTGCTTGCAGCGTCGATCAATAAAGAGCCGTTATTACTATATGTGGTTGCTAATGCTCGGGCTGTTAGCGTAGCTATTGTGGTAGAGCGCAAGGAGCTTGGCAAGGAATATCCGGTTCAACGGCCAGTTTATTATATCAGTGAGGTTCTCATTGAGTCAAAGCAGAGGTATCCGCATTGGCACAAGCTAGTGTATGGAGTGTTCATGGCAAGCCGGAAGCTTAAACATTATTTTCAGGGCCATCCCATCACAGTGGTTAGTTCAGCTCCTCTGGGCGATATCATTCAAAACAGAGAAGCAACTGGCCGGATTGCCAAGTGGGCTATTGAGCTTGGACCTCATGGGCTCAAATATATACCCCGCACAGCGATCAAATCCCAGGCACTCATGGACTTCATCAATGATTGGACGGAGTTACAGGCACCTGAAGAGAAACCAGATAATACATATTGGACTATTCATTTTGATGGGTCCAGACAGTTGGAGGGCTTCGGGGCTGGAGTCATACTAACTTCCCCACGAGGTGACAAGTTTTGTTATGTCCTCCGTTTAATGTTCCCTTGTACTAACAATGCAGCTGAATATGAGGCTTTGCTCCACGGTCTTCGGATGGCTAAGGAGATGAATTTAAGCCAGGTTAAGTGCTTCGGCGATTCAGATCTAGTGGCTCAACAGGTGTCTGGCACTTGGGATTCTAAGGACCCACTCATGCACTACTAGGAAAAGGCCTACTAATGGCGCACCAGTTTTGCCTACTAATGGCGCATCACTGGTGCGCCATTAGTATCACGCCACTAGTATTTATTACTAATGGCGCACCACAGGTGCGCCATTAGTATCTGGTATACTAATGGTGCACCACCCAGTGCGCCATTAGTATATAACACCATGCGCCATTAGTATGCCTCCTAGAGCCATATTTAACCATGTGCTTCGGCACACTAATGGCGCACTGCGGATGGATGCGCCATTAGTATACTTGGCATACTAATGGCGCACTCTGTAGTGATGCGCCATTAGTATGAATATTAGGTTTTATTTTTTTTACTTTTCTGATTTTTGGACATGTTACAAAATATATTATTTGACTGAATATAGACAGTAGCACACAACAACAGCAGATTCATCGAATGCAATAGAAGATTAGTCTCCGAATACAATTCATCATATTAGTCTCCGAATTCAAAAGACCAAACAAAGATAAAACATTACAAGTCTCGAGACCGCGAGTATCGAGTTTGTCGGAAGTAATACTAATCCTAAGAAGTCCTACTAATCATCATCATACAACTTCTACTCGTTATTCATAACAAGTCATACGATCATCATCTTGATAGTCATCGAACCAATCCTACTTAATTGTTCTTAGCACATGATCATCAGTATTAGGCAGGACCTAAATACCCTATTTAAGCTAAAATAACATAAAACAATATAGACCCTGACTCTCCATTATGGAGAATGGAGAATATCCTGTCTCCAATTCTTGCGCTTCACTTCCTTTTGCTTCCAAGAAGCTCCTTACGACTGTTCATACATTTTTTCCATCCTTTGATTTTCATGTATCCACTTCTTTTAGAAATCTCGTATGGACAGTTGAGATTCGTAGGACGACCTGGCTGTATGTTCAAAACATTAACACTACCTTTCAGATACATCATATGAGGCACACAATTCTCTGGGATTATCTGTTGAAAAACATAGTAATAACTTCATAGTTAGCAATGACGTACTAGTTTTAGAAGTATGCAAAAGATGCACGGATGTCATAATAGTAAAAATCTTACCAGGGTATCTCCATGGTAGTTATCGTAGTTGAACACATGCACTAGTGGCACGTATTTACCATAATGTTGAGGAGTTTGATTGTGGATAGTGTAATTCTCAATGTCAGTACAAAATCCGGCCAGATGGTTTTTCTCCTTGTAAGTTGTTAATTCGGAGCCATCGGTGTAGTGGGTTTTGTCTACCATCTCCCGCACATTCTTTGAACAATAAAAATAAGTTGTCAATGGAAATAAGCTGTCAACTATTTTGAAATAAACAATATAAATTAGCTAATAACTATGTTTGAGAAACTCACATAGCGGTAGAACTGGAGGCGTATCAACAAGGACCCAAATGTCCATAGTGTCTTGGTTGATGTCAGGATTACCAAGACCAATGGTGATAACCATACCCTCGTCAAAACCATACATCTTGCAAAATGCTTCCCAATTTTTGCAACCAAAATGGGTTACGCTCTCAGAATTATATAGATTTACTTCAAAGTCCACATCGTGATGAGTCCTTAGGTGAATTTTCTTTGTTTCAGAAATTTCATGGTCTTCAAAATCCACCCTCTCCAAGACAGAGCGTCTTGCATGGCATGGGATAAGCTATACTCGAATTGTAAAAGATGAAAATTACACGTTGAAATAGTTGAAGTCATGCTTAATTATGAAAATAACACTTGTCGTCATTGTGTACCGTTTCAACTTCGAAGGTCTCCTCGAGCTTAATGCTGAAGCGCCGATCATCGTCCAGGTGAGGCATGTTGCACAGACCTTGATTGTCGTGGCACTAGTCGCACTCCGCCGGGAGACTTTCGTCGTCCGATGTGATGACGACATATCCTACGTTCATAATTCAAAACTACATCATTTAGGGTTTGTCGACACCGAGGCATCCTAAAAGCTTAGCTTTTATCATTTAGGGTTTGTCGACGCTGAGGCACCCTAAAAGCCTAAGCTTTCATCATTTAGGTTCTTATCGACACCGAGGCACCCTAAAAGCCAAGGTTTTATCATTTAGGGTTTGTCGACGTTGAGGCACCCTAAAAGCCTAAGCTTTCATCATTTAGGTTTTGTCGATGCCGATGCATGCATTAGTCGCAAGTACCCCATATGTCCTATTTTTAGAAAAGTCAAGCTACAATTCACGGAAAATTTTGGCATGGCCTTTGCTAAAAATAGGACATATGGAGTACCCGAATTTGCCGGAACAGAAATTAATCGACATTCCGGCAAACTCAAGGGCCTCTCGGGGTACCTGCAAATTCATCACGACACAATGGTCGGAGACAAAACCCAGCAAACTAGAAAGATGATCATCATCTTTAAAAGTCATTATTTGTCAAATACAGAAGAAGGAACAATTTATTTGTGACATAGTTGGCCCATACAGAAGAAGCAACACCCTGCACTAGCCTAAAAACAAGTGAAGTTTCACCCATATAAGAACAAGTTTATAAAAACAGAGAAGTTGCTATGTTTTTTCTACTGCTAGGAAAAACATCACTCATTGGAAATGAAGATCTCAGTACCAGCATTTTGAAATTTGAAATGAAATACAGTAGTAGTATATGGAGTAGTATCTTGTCTAGTAGTAGTATTAGTTGTATATGGAGTAGCAAGTTTTTCCTCAGAGACCGCAAAAGCTATGTTTTTTCTCAATTCAGATAGCTAAGTGGAAAACCACGTCAAGTCCTATTTTAATACTCTATTTCTCAATGCATGCAATTGGTTTCATCTGGACTACATCATAGAACCACCAATAAAGGACACTGAAAAAATATATAGAGATGCCTACGGTTCCTATCCTTGAGTAGCATGATTAGAGATGAGTAGATCTCCTAAAGGTGTCATAAGCACCTGCTGTTACTCTTGGAAGCAATGCAAACATGTAAAAGTTATGACTGTTCACAATACTACTCAAATATCCAACTATCAGGACACAAGGCATGATAATCCATCTAATCTAATGAAATCTGAACTCAACTTGATCACGGTTCATGCCGTCAGACACATCAGCACCTCAAGAATGCCATGACAAAAATGAAAAGGACCAAGACAATCACCACACAAGTGAAGAGAGAACTCGGGGCCTCTTTGACAAAAATGAAAAGGACCAGTGTGATGAAAAAACTAAGGTAAGGAGGGACATCAAAACGCAGAAGTGCATAACACAAGCTCACCGACATAGACACACATAACAGCCGCACAACAGCATATACATTAAACATGTGCAGAGATCACAATCAATAGAGGCATAACAGTAGAAATTACAGGTGTAGATTACTCTGTTCAACAAACTTCCTATCAGTCCAACAATGTTTCTGAATCTAAACTTTTTCAGTTAACAGAACCTAAACCTGA